>NW_026896582.1:0-232125 GCF_033153095.1 Gastrolobium bilobum
TACACAAGCCGGATCTAGCTGGGAGGATGATTAACTGGACTGTCGAGCTCTCCGAGTTTGACATTTCATACGAACCTCGACAGGCAATCAAGTCTCAGGCGCTGGCCGATTTTATCTTGGAGTTAACTCCGTCCAAAGAAAAGAGAGAAGGGAATGAAGATCTCTGGACGATATATGTCGATGGATCCTCAAACTCTAAAGGGAGCGGAGCTGGAGTAATAATTGAAAGCCCGGAGGGAGTGTCCATTGAACATTCACTTCACCTAGCATTCCCAACCTCAAATAACCAAGCTGAATATGAGGCTTTCATATCAGGGATTGTGCAAGCAAAGGAGCACGGAGCAAGAAGGATAAAAATCCTCAGTTATTCGCAACTGGTAACTTCACAAGTTGAAGGAAAATATCAAGCTAAGGGACCTCTCATGATGAAATATCTCCAACAAGTCAAGGAGTTGTTGGCCGAATTCGACGAGGTAATAATCCAGTATATACCCCGAAATGAAAACAACAGGGCAGACATCCTGTCAAAGCTCGCCAGCTCGAATGGATCGGGAAATCACCGAACCGTGATACAGCAAAGCATCTTAGAGTCAACCTGCATTATGGTCTTAACCGCGGCTGAGGATTGGACAAGGCCAATAGTGGCCTACTTGGAAAAGGGGTCCTGCCAGGCGAGACACAAGAGGCCAGAAAACTTGTTAAGAACTCGGCCTGCTTCACCATAGTAGAAGGGCAACTGTACAAAAAGGGCTTCTACACACCCATGCTGAAATGCCTAAATAAAAATGAAGCTGAATATGCGTTGGCCGAGATCCATGAAGGCATAAATGGACATCACATGGGAGGAAAAGCCCTAGCCAGGAAGGCACTGATGGCAGGATATTACTGGCCTACTATGGAGGCAGACGCGAAGGAGCACGTCAAAAGGTGCGAACAATGTCAGAAGCACGCGCTCATCCTTCGTGCACCCCCTGAAGAGCTGCAAACTATCACGACACCATGGCCACTCTTCAAATAGGGGATGGACCTGTTGGGACCCTTCACCGCGGATGGAGGACAGCTCAAGTGGTTGATAGTGGCAGTCGACTACTTCACCAAATGGATCGAGGCCGAACCACTGACCACTATTACCTCGGCCAGGATTCAAAGATTATTTGAAAGAAACTTGATTAGCCAATTCAGAATTCCTGCTGAGATCATCACCGACAATGGAACACAATTCGCTGATAAAAAGTTCCAGGAGTTAATGACCGACTTCAAGATCACACATCAGTTTGCATCAGTGGAACATCCTCAGACCAAAGGACAAGCCGAGTCTGCTAACAAGGTGATTGTCAACGGGCACAAGAAAAGGTTGTTCGATGCCAAAGAAAATTGGGTGCAACAACTACACCTCGTCTTGTGGGGTTACAGGACAAGCACCCAATCCGCCACTGAAGAAACCCCCTTCAAGCTGACATATGGATGCGAGGCCACGATTCCGTAGAAATCGGCGAACCATCCTGTAGGAGGGTACAGAGATTACAAGGAACTGAAGGTCAAAACAGGGAGGCACTCACTGTAGAACTCGACCTATTGGATGAATGCAGGGAGAACGCCAGATATAAGAATATGATGGTGAAACGCCTGGTAACTGCTAGATTCAATAAGAAGGTCAGACCTCGGTCATTTTCAGAGCGGTGACTTGGTGCTAAGGAGAGCTGACATCGGCAACAAGAATGCCAGAGATGGAAAGCTCGCCGCAAACTGGGAAGGCCCCTACAAAATCAAGGATAATTTGGGAAAAGGAGCCTACACCTTGGAAACTATCTCCAAGAAACCAGTAAAGAGAACTTGGAACGCGGACAAGTTGAAGGTCTATTATAGTTAGGCCTGAAGTCCGACTTTCGAGATAATAAGACGAGCGCTTAAGCTTTGTCAATAGTTAGATTTACTTCTACGAAAATAAGACGAGCTCCTAAGCTCAGTCAGTAGGTAGATTTATTTCGAAGCAAATAAAACGAGCTTTTAAGCTCGGCCTTGTAAATAGATTTCGTTTGAAATGAAAATAAAATGAGCAGTTACCTCAATTCTGTCATCAATGCATATCCATTTCTACTCAAGTAATTGAAGCCTCAAGAGCTTCACGATCAAACAAAGGAATAAAAATTTTGTTGACGAACAAAAAGTAATCCTAGACCGGTTAACAAAATCTCGGCAAACCACGAGTCGAGTACCACGAGATCGAAATTGAACCTCGAACATATAAATAAAAGAGGAGTAAAGCAACGATCTCGGAAAATAAACTTAGAGCATGAGTTTTAAAGCCGACCCAAAGCGGCAAATATGTTCAGACAAAGTAAAAAAGGGGCTCAAAGGCCCCATAGTAATGTTACAAAATCAAGATCGGCATTCCAACCCCTTCATTCTGCAACGAGTGGAGAAGTGGTAGGAACCTCGGCTCTGATCTCCCCCTCATCAGTGAACTCGGAATCTGGAGTCCCAGGAACAATAACGCCATCTTTCACATCATACGCCACATCCATGCCATCAGTAATGAGGCCGGGGTTCAGAACCCGGGCTTGAGCAATGGCATTGTTGAAGGCTTGGATAGCGGCATTTGCAACCACAGCTTTAGCCTCCTCAAAGTCGGTCTGTAGCTTTTCGATCTGAGCGTCCTTATCAGCCATAGACTTTGAGAAGGTCAGCTTTTCAGCACTCAGGCCGTCCGCTTTAGTAGTGGCCAAATCCAAATATTTCTTTGACTTGTCTAGCTCGGAAGACAACTCCTGAACCCGGGTCTCCAGATCAGATTTAGACTTGCTGAGCTCCTCCACCTTAATAGTAAGTGAAGAGTTGGAAGCAGCAGACAAGTCGATCATCTGGTTGAGATCTTGAAAAGTTTGAAGCAAAGAGGTGGCCTTTAAAGAATCCTCCTCCAACCGTGCCAGCAAGGACCTCACAGTCGAATTCAAGCCCGAGCCACCAATGAGCTCCGGAGGAGGTTTCAGGGCGGCCCTAACACGGTCCGAAACCCCGACCCTCTACAACTCCCCGGGCTCTAGGGTAATCAGGTTCCCTTGAGGAGCGGTGGGGGGAGGGGGAAACGGTGGTGAGGAAGGAGAGGAAACATCAGTTATGATCACCTCACCGCCTGCCAAACTTCCGCCGAGCATGGCTTCAACCCGTCGCTTTTTCGCGACCTCGGCGTTGGAAGAATAGACTTCCTTGGCTTTCCCTTTCCCAGACTTCTTGGGCAAGAATTTCTTGTACTCGGCACTCGTCATGCTAACTGCAAAAGAGGGTCAAAGATTAGAACTCAAACCATAAGATAATGTATGACACAAGTCATAAGATAAAGCCACATACCAAGTTCACAGAGGAGATCCTCTCCAAATCTACCTATTATCCGACTCAAATCGATAATGCCAAATTTCCGGGCAGAACCAATTAGGACGGACGCCGCTAGTCTCTCCGAATCAAAAAGAGCTACTCCCGGAGTAGCATAGTCCCTAGGACGCCGTTGATAATGATTTTGCGTTCAATAAAGCTTAAACTGACCTGCCAAATCCCATCCGTCTGATAAAGACGAGGCAAACCAGGGGAGGCAGTTCGAACGAGCTACTACCCTGAAGTAGGCGTCCTTAAAACCCTTGAAGGATTGGGAATAGGGGACAAAAATACCCCGGTTCAGAGCGCCTCGAAGAGTAACCCAACCTTTTCTCTCCATAGCCTCGGCCCCAGTCCGAGCCGTATATACATCAAAAAAGTGGAAAAAAGGCAAACTGTACAAGGAAGACAGAGGTATGCGCAAACTTGCTCGAAACCCCGGATGAAGGCCCATGAATTAGGATGAAGTTGTGAAGGCGCAATCCAAAGTCTACGAATTACGGCCATCTGAAACTCGGTGAAGGGAAACCGAATCCCTAACTTAGTAATCAGATCTCGGTAAAGGAAAAAGAAATGAGGCTCGTCCAAAATAGGCCCCGCACACACCAGATAGTCACCTGCTAGGAGCATGTCCACCCCACTGGGGTCTCCAACTGGGAGTTGGGCTACGTCGGCAGGAGACATCGTGGATCGCATGCGAAGGATCTCAAGAAGAACCCAATTTTGGACGTCGGACTCCTCCATAGTCGTGGTCTTGGAACATGAAGGGTAAGGATCAGTACAAAAATCATCCAAATCCGATCTGGGACTTCCGAGATCAGATGGCAATGAGCACGGACTCCACGAAAACGGAACGGAGCTGTCAGAACTACTGACTAGATCAACAAATGGCACCTGACCCGAGCCCGAATCACCAAAATAAGAAGGGGTTTTCGACTCCGGAAAACCCAGCTCGGATGAAGAAAGGCTAGAAGAGCTATCATCCAACTGAAAGGGAGGAATCCGATCTAGAACGGACCTCGGGCCCTGGACGACCTGGGATGACGGTAAAATCTACGACAAGGGAGTCGGGTCAGGCGAAAGGTTCAACCCATCTGATGAGGGGTTTGAGGCCAAAGGAGGACTACCGGCTTCAAAATTAAGCCGAGTCTGGCGGCCCCCTCCTCTCCGACCTCTTCTGCCGCGTCCACCTCAGGAATTCCAGCGACCTCCTCGAGGATCGCGGAGAAGCTGCTGAAGCTTCTCCTCCTCGGTGTACTCCTTCCCATAAAGCCAACTCCTTCCCATAAAGCCAATACTGCACAGATCGAGGCAGTTGTTTCACTACTTCTTCGTCCTTCTCACCACCTCGGCCAGAAGCTGGACCCGAAGAGGTGCTGGGAATACTCATTTTGAAGCGGAAAAAACACAGGCAAACTCCCTCAAAACTCTCGAACAGAGACTCAAAGGAAACAACTGATTTCTCCCTCCCCTCAACAGGAAATAACCACCAAATCCCAACTCAAACCGAAATAAAATGCAAACGATAACTGAGCCAAAATGTGAACCAATACGAGGAGGGAAGAAAGAAATACCTGAATGAAGGGTGAGTGAAGCAACTGAGAAATGACTAGAGAGGACGCAAACCCAACAAGAACCTCCACAGCTGGCAAGCACAGAGGAGAAATCTGGGCGAGGAGATGGCCAGGAAGAAAACTTAGAAGAAAACGAAAGTCCTACACCATTTCGAAAATTGGTATTTAAAGGAAGGAAAGCCCCCAGACGCGAAGATGAAAGGGTTTCCAAACGGTTGAGCAATGGAGGGAAAAAAGGGAACTTCACCCTAAGTGCATTGAATGCACTCAATCATGACCTCTGCAAAGCTCAATACGGCGCGCCCTGCACGATGCACGCACTGCCAACAAGCGCACAACACGTGGATCGTGATAACCGTCATGGCAAAACCTGAAACGAAAGGTCAAGCTGGTAAGATATGACCAAACTCTGACCTCCAAGCTCCAAGTTCGTCTTAATATTGCAGGTCAGACAAAAGCTCGACCACGAGGTCGAAGCCGAAAGTTGTAACAAGGCCAAGAACTTCAATTTAAATATAACACGACGAAGTCGAAATGCGGACCAAGCACGGACTCATGAAGAATCTGACATATCAAAGGTCGACTTCACATGCAATATCAAGGAACGTTACGTGAACGACCTCGGCAAAAATAATTCCGAGTAATATCGCAAGACGTCAAGCTTTCAAAAGCTCAGCTCCGAGACCAACGAACTTGGACGAATCAAATCCGAGGTAACATAGCAACACCTCGGCATCCAGAGCCTCGGAAACCAAGCTGGGGGGAACTGTTATGGATATGAATATCATATCCCAACTACCTACCTAGGAATCTATTAAGAGATAGAGCCACCAGCATCTCAACAACTCTAAACAGTCAAAGGACACAAGATAAGGATCACATCCCAACAGAAAGGGAGTTGAATCCTATTGCAATTGGGGGAGCTCAAAAGGCCCAAGCCTAAGAAGGTAATCCTTATAAATAAGAGCCTAAGGACCCAAGGTAAACACTTCTAACCTATTTATGAATACTGCCCACACTGTGCTCACACCCACCCCTTGGCTATAAGCCTATTGCTTGTGCGCAGTGATTGGGACCTCGACTATAAGCCTAGTATATACCTGATATACATTATCTCTGAGTGCATACCTCAAGGTATAGAAATATGGTCTATCCAGGACCTAACAGGAGGCAAGATGGTCCATTCAGATTATTGCTGTTTTGATCTGTGCATAACAAATATGAAGAATAAGATGACCCGAAAAAATAAAAATAAAAAAAAATTAGCCGCATGTCAAAATTATATATGTACTATAATAATGCCTTCCACTCCAACCCAAGCACACATGGCATATTTATTGATAGAACAGGAATTTGACTTGTCTTTGCTGGTTAGAAGATGAATACTTATGACATTTCAATGCTGAAACACTTGTTAGCTGTCACATAATTACGCCTTGTCTCCAACTTCTTCACTTGAGACATACAAGGACCAAGTAGATGACCTATTTTCTGTTAAATTTTAATTTTGAACAATTCAACCTGTCTTTAATTAATTTTTCTTAAAAGAGAATTCATTTAGACATGGAAAATGTTTGTAAAGAGTCAGGAGCATAAGAGATTCTCCTTACAAAAAAAAAAAAAAAAACACAGAAAGAACGACAACAAAAATTGAAAAAACGTAGCTATCTACCCCATATCTCAAGATATCTTTTAGAGAAATGTCATGAATTTTTTACATCAAATAGAAGCCAAACGTCTAATCTTATTCTAAATAAGCCGATAATCCAGAGAAATCCCCTTAAAGATGCAAGAATCACGCTCCAATCAAATGCATGACGCTTTGCTACAAAAAATTGGCCTTTTTCACTCTCCATTATCGGTATAGTTACTTCACAGAATTTGGTCACAGGACCCAGTCACAAGTAAAATACCCCTTGTGCATGCACTACCATTTAGAGCTTAAAATGAACTTTGAGAAAGCTTATGTCAGGTCAGTTGTTTTTTTTTTTTTTGGATTATGTTTTTGAGAGAAAGAGATTTAGAACTTAAAATGGACTTTGAGACTTGTTTTTGTGAATGTTTAGTGTCTGCATTTAGTTTAACTGGGAGGGCATAGATGATAAGACATTAAATTATTTGATCCGCATTTATCATAGGTTACCTACTAGCACTGCCACTCTTTATTTTACACCAAACTTGTACATTAAAACATGGGCAAAATGGTGTCCATAAATTTATAAGAAAACATACTCAGTGAACAAATGAGATAATAAAGCAAATCTTGGTTTTTGTTTCTGCATCTGGCTTGTTCTTGCATTGTAATTATAGACTCGAAAATCATGTCTAAGGTTTCATGTTTCAAATTCCGTACATTGTTCCACATGATAGCATTCTTTTCTTATGTAATAAATATTATAACCTCACTTCTTCTCAAGTCCTATCCTTACACTGACATGCTGCAGTGCTTTTAGCCGTTTTGTTCATTTTGTTATAGAATTTCTCTGCTTTCGGTTAGGAAGTACTAACGTATCTGAATCATTGTGTGTTGCAGAAAACTGTGGTGTCAGTAGAACTTCTATGTTCAAGGTGCAAACTAAAGGTGATGAAATTAATAGCAAGTGTTGAAGGGATAACCTCCATTGTTCTAGACCCAGCTAAAAACACAGTGACAGTGGTTGGTGAAGCTGATCCAGTAAGGATAATAAAGAAGGTTAGAAAATTCAGAAAATCAGCAACCATTGAGAGCGTCGGTGCCCCTAAAGAAGAGAAAAAAAAAGAGAAAAAAGATGAGAAAAAGGGTGATGTTTCTCAACCTCAGAAAGATGAGAAAAAGAATGAGAAGAAGGTTGATGTTTCTCATACTCCGAATCTGTGTCACAGATGTGGTGTGTGGCATCACTGGTATGTGATAGTCGAAGATGAATATCGTTACTGTTCCATATTGTAATTTACTCACTCTTCTTGTTGTGCCTTTCCTAGTATTGTTAATTTCTTTATAACTAATAAAATAATGCATCTATTCCCTGATAGTAGTAAAAGTTCTTTTGTGAATAACTCAATAGTTTACGGAGTAGATTATATTTACAAATTTTTTATTTACGAATTCTTACAAATTACATTATGTCTAACAAGTAATACATTCTTAAATAGAGTATTACCGATCAGACACAGTATAATTTATAAATTTATAAAAAAAAAATTATCAATATAACCCTACTCGTAGTTTCTTCTGTTTTTAAATATGATTTTTGTTTTGGTGTTCACTAGTTTGGTCTAACATGGGGAGACGCAGGTTGCCTTAGTACTAATTTCTGTTCGCGTCCAACCTTGTCTCAGTGCAAAACTCTGCAAGAGCTTATATTCTTAATGTTTTTTTTATCATCAAAATTAGGTATCTTATTTATTTCTTCAGTAACTTTGTGGATATGGTCGCACTTTACGTAGAAACTAGATAATATCCCATTGATTTTTATTTTTTTTATTGTTGAATATGACGTATAATGTTAACTCTTGGGTTTGATGTTATTGTTTGATTCGTAATTTTCTTTTTTTATAAGAGGGCAAGTCAAAAATAGTGATAAAACTCATATAGATAGAAGTTTAATCCCGAATTGAGTGACGTGAAAATTATTCAATTTTAACTCTAAAAAATTCGAACCTGTACACTTTTCACAGTTCGTTTATGCCCAGGTATTGCACTTGAGTCAACCTACAGGCCATTGTCCATTTTATATGGTGTTTTTACGGAGGCAATGCTTTCTTCTATTTCAATATCTGTAATAGCAGTAGGGTGATATTTAAAAATATAAAAGAGGTAGGATCCTTAATAAAAAAAATACTTACAAATCAGAGCTGTTGATTTTTTTTTATCTAACGGTTCTTAGATGAGGTGTCAAATTTCAAATGACACTGGTGTCAAAGGGTCCTACCTCAATATAAAAATATGAATCCAAAAAAAAAAAAATTAAAAAAAAAATTATATGGTCACCGGTCTGGACTAAGGAAATTTATAGTATAAAAATAAAATTAATTATTTTAGGAATGTTATATTTACAAATTTTTTGTTTACAAACTACACTAAGTATGACCGGTCATACTTAGTGTAATTTGTAAATAAAATTTGTAAACGAATTTTTTCCCATTTTATTATAATATTTAATTAATTAAAAAATAATTTTGATAAATAAATAAAAATTATTAAATATTATAATAAAATATTATAATTATTTAAAAAGATATAAAATTATATTCTTTAAGACAACAAACATTTTCCCATGAAGAAAACCGGTTACCGAAATTATATTTTGGTTAAAACAAGTAGGTATATTATGTTTTTTTATGTTTTTTTTTTGGTAAGCTGCATGTTATGATTTTCATCTAACAATCGTATAAAATTTAACTTTTCCAAGTGGGTTTCAAACATTCAATTGATTTGGATCAGAACCCAAGAAACCCACATGGACTTTCGACCCAAAGACACTTGACTCAATGGCTTCATGGCTTGGGGCACCTTACTTTAATAGGTTAGCTCATACGACCCATTTAAGCCCCTTAAAGTCCTAACTTCATGAGTTCCACCTCATGTTAAGTTGTTAACTCTTTACATTGCAACATTTTCATAATAGCTCCTGAAATTTTATTTTTAATTTTTTTGGGTTACATACATTCCCTGAACTATATGTTGATCATATCTCCACATAGTGTGGCAGACCTAGAAAATTTTAGTAGAGTGTACGATGACTGAGGACAATATAGAGATTTAAGTAAAAACTTATTAAATATTTATACTCAAAATGTAAAAAAAGTAATTTTATGTTATCATTTATGGGGAGGGTTATATTTACAAACTTTTTGTTTACAAACACGTTATGTACTTCCAGAAGTATACTAGGTTACACAATATACTTCCGGGATTACATAGTGTAATTTGTAAAAATTTGTAAAAAAAAAAAATTGTAAACGAATCATTGCCATCATTTATTCATATATTATTGTAACTTAACCTCTAGGGGGTGTTTGGTAGGAGTTTTTCACAAGATAGCAGGCATTTCAGAATGGTATTCCAAATTGTCCATGTTTGGTACAAGTTTTTAAACAATTTACCCAGTAAACTAATTTGTCCATCATTTCTCGTTTCTTTGAAAATTGTGATGAAAAACATTATTTAAAAATACCACTTAGAAGGTGATATTTTCAGATTACCGATAAAATGGAAAAAGGAATGTGAAGTAGATGACGAAAATGACCTTCTTCTAATCCTATATTATGTACTGTGTAATATTATTTAGTTTATGGTTGCTTTTGTAATTTCACCTAATTTTCAAAAAGTTTTGTGCTCTATCAAACACCTCCTAACCAAACTCGATGGCTTGTTCTATGCGCAACAAGAACCACCAGGTGTGGGGCCTACATTATTTGACAATTGACATATATAACACGGATTTGAGGAGGGAGGTGCAGTGCAATTCTGATCTTAGAAGGTTGTTGATCGGCACCGGAAGCTGGTCAATAGTGATCAAGGACATTGGTTGCTCAATGCAATTTCGGAATCGGGAAACAGAAATGATGGTGATGATGAAGCCATATGCACACAAGATGAGAAGGTTTTCAGTTTTCACCCTCCCATTTGTGTTTCTGATTCATGAATCAGTGTCTTGTCAAGAGATGTCTATGCAAACCTTTTGCACCTAACTTAGTATATCAATAAGAATTGGCGTATTATTAATTTGGGGTTTGCATTTCTCATTTAACATGACACAACAAACTTTCCTACACACATAATATTTTGTGTGGTCCACACTTTTTGAAGAAAAAAAAAAACTATAGCACGCAAAACGAATCTCTATAACATTACACAATCACTTTTCTTACAACATAACTCTTATAAAACCCTATTAATTTTTATCAAATAAATGTTACATTCTTTTAAGTTAGGGGTTTACTTTTATGTTGCTAGAAAAAAGTAATATTTCCTGCAGACTCGTGTGTTTAGTGGAGTACACAATTTAAAAAAAAAAAAAATGCTCAAAAATTGAAATGTCAGTAGGAAAATGGTTTTCATTTTCTGAAACATAACATATACATTTTCCTTTTAAATTTAAATTATGGGTTATATTTATTTCATTCAACATGAGATAACTTATTTTTCTACACACAACAAAAGTGTATCCCATTTTTATTTTTTCTCTCTAATCATTTGTGAGTCTCTCTTATTATTTTGTTTCACAAACATAAAATAATTTATCTACATCAATATAAGAAAAAAATTTCCCTTAAATTATTAATGATGTGTTTATATTTTATTAGTTTAATGCGATCAACTTGAATCTATTATTTAAGCCCAATTGCATTATTTTATAAATTAAATCAGATTGGGCTTTGCCCTTCATATCTACCAAAAAAAAGAAATTCGGATTGGTCGGTTGAATTAAAAAATTGATGAACTGATCAGGTCATCGATCTAGATAATCCAAAAAACCAAATGATTAAAGAACTAATTAAATCAGTAAAAACTGAAGAAAACTGGTGGTGAAAAATGGGTTTGAACAAATTTTTTATTTTTGTCATTTTTTTATCCAACTAAATGTATTAGTTTAGACAAATAAAGGCTTGCATTTAGATTGTTACTATTAAACTTTTTACTATTGATTTTTTTATCTTGCAGAACATATAATATAGTTCTTTTATATTAATTTTAAATTTCCCTAATTTTATTTTTATAAATTTCTATTAATATATAATATTAAAAATATATGTATCATTTAATTATCAACGATTTAACCGTTGTTTAAACTCGGTTGAACTAGTAAACCGTGAATCAGCCAGTGTTTTCACCAATTCAATAATCCGGTTCTCAAAGCAGTACTCTCAATAAACCCAATTGGTCATGATATACTTTTTATCTTCTTGAATCTATTTCTTAATTCAGCATTGCTCTTATCATAATAACTAGAATCGAAGAATTAGTAGATTTTTTTACCCAAAATAAGAATGCGCTAGTGTTATGATTGATGTAGTTGATTTCATTATTGTAAGTTCGCCCAATATCAAGACCAAACCGGGAAAATGTTATAATAATTGTAAACATTCTGAATTTCGGATGTTATGTGCCCTAGCAGTGTTTGTTCAAATTAAGGTTTCTCTGTCGGGGCTGTTCAACCTACATGACGGATTGTAGTCGAACTGTGAAGATGAACAAATAATTCTATGTCCAACAACGAACGTCTTAATCCGGCATTTTTTAGAACTATGTCCTATTACTATTTCATTGGTTTCAGTATCTGGGTGACTTGGTTTTTCCACCGCTCTTGTTGTCCATTGCCTTAACTAGTTAACCACCCGGATTACCTGATTCTCCATGAGCCTATACTGCGTAGAAATATGCAGAACTGCGTATTCTTTCAATTTGAGAGAAAGAAAGATTTTTCCCAAGAAAATTGAGATCAAGAGACACGTATCAAATAATACGCCTTCACAAACTAAGGAAAAATTAAAAAGAACAAAAAATTTATGCTTCTTCACTACCACATGTTTTTACTATGGTAATAATTAAAACTTGGATAGAAGTGTAAAGAAGTTCTACATTCACAGTGGAACAAACTTAGACTTTGTTTGAACTTTTATAAATGTCATAAAATTACTTAAAATTCAACACTCAAATTCATCTGTATTAAAGTTTTGAGAGAAAGAGAGAGGGAGGGAGATAAGTAGACGTTTATACAGAATTCCATCGTACAAGAGTTTCATGCCGATAATGGACAAGCCAACCTGAAGAAAAACTCCAGGGCAGTTTATTATATATATACAAGCAGAAATGAAGTAATATCCATCAATGCGCCGAACAGCTCCGTTCTGTACAGTTATCTCTTCAGCAATCACCAGCAAAACTTCTTTTTCTGCTTTACAAACAGATTGAAGATACTTTTAAGAGTTCCCATGCAAGATGGGTAACAAGCATTTGGATTTTACCTTCAAAATTTACACAAGATGAAGATATCGTTGCCTTACCTCAAATTTGGCTTTTTCCTGACGGTCTATGTATGCCAGAAGTTCTTCTTGTCTAATCAAAGCTTCGTATAAAGCCTGTTTAGGAAGTGGAATACACTAGCTTTTATATATAAATACCAAAATTTATTGAAATGTTTAGCAGACAACCAATCTTAGTTCAAACGGAAAGGGGTCAGTTGCCCATGACGGTTTAAAAGGCGAATTGCAATGTCATAGAATGTATATAATCGACAGCAAAAGCAGCAGCTCTAAAGTTTCTCTATGGACATCTAACATAGTTCAGTTTGTCCCCTGACCTATGAGATAAAACGAAGAGCACACAGATACAATTTGGTAGACAATGATCCTAACTCTAGACAGTAATCTACCTACAACAGGTGGGGCATTGAATTGAAAATGTCTATAGCTATAATGGTTGCAAGTCAAGTGCATAAACAAAGGAGATAATGATATGAAGACTCACTACTTACATGTGTTCATCCACAATCAGAAAACTGACACGTGAACGGGTAATTGGTGGACAAGCCAATTCTATGGCAAATAATAGCAAAGAATACAAATCTTTTCCTTAATATCTGTCTAGCCTGAAGCAAATAATATGATTTTAAATGAAATACAGTTACCTTCTTTGTAGCGATCAGTTCTGCTTCCAATGCATCCACACGATAAACAGCAGCATTCAACAGCTCCTCTTTCTCACATGGCATCACATTAGGTCTTGACTGTAGCACATCAACCTTCTCTTCAAGCTCACTAAGGCGTTTCAAAGCAGATGAGATGAGCTCTGCCTTTGTGACTCTGGGAGCAGGTGAAGGGGGACGAGATTCTTCCTTGGTAATTGAATCAACAGTCATGTTAGGCATATTTTGGGCAGAAACAGATTCAGAGTCCTGTATTCCCTTAGTCATACGAAATGCTATTGAACGAGCAAAAGTAAAGATGGCAATAAAGAAGCCCACTATAATAGCCCAGATATGCGCACAGTTTCCATCAGTAGATCTTCCCGTCCTCGATAGAAATTTTTCTGCAATGAATGACAAATACATTACAAATATACTTTTCTTCGATGCCAATAACTCTTAATAATAAAATTCCATTCTGAACTGCAGCAGGTTGCTGCAAAGGTAAAACTTGAGGCAGATGTTTGCGCAGGCCAACACTCTAGTCTTGAGCCTTCAGGTGAGGCGCTAGCGGCTGGTTCTGCGGGGTCAGTTGGCAGAGGTAATAGACTTCCCTTCTCAAAGCTTCAATCATCTACCTCATGGGCTCGTCCAAAACAGCCGGAGCAGTAGCATTGGGCAGTAATGATGCCTGAACCGAAGGAACAGGGTTCTCATGGAGCTTCTCCTTATGACCTTCAAGAGTTTGGCCAATCTGACGCGGTGGGTTCGACTAGTCTGAACCGTTTTTGCAGCAAATCGTGTTTCCAAGGGTGTAGCTTAACTCTTAGGTAGAAAGAAATGGGAATCGAAATTTACTGTTTTCCACAGACGGCGCCAATGAACTGTTTATGTGTTTGGGCTAGATATGTTTCCCTCAAGGGGTAGACTATGTCAATGAATAGGTGATCTAGAGAGTTAGTGGTATAGACCAAAACTCTAAAATGGAGTCATTGTGAGTGCATCTCAGGCAAAGGCCGAGAATCAAGGGGAAGTGTGAGGACACAGTGGCTTTGAGTGACTGAAATCTAACAGAGAATCAAGAAGGTGAGTATGTATGCAAAAGATTCCTCTTCCATGGTGAAGAAAGATGTTTATAGTGGGAAGAATATTCCCAAGTGTAGGGGAGAGAGAGCCTAACCATCCATGCCCTTGTAAGCCCCATTAGGTGTGAGCCAAACATCCTCACCTATGTGTATGAGGTGCATGTGCATGGGGAGTGAGATAGGTAAGGTGAGGAAACATTTGTCTCAGTTTAGGGGTATAACCCCCTCTAATGGGCCTTAGTGGTCGGCACAATGGACTAGGCCTCGGTGGCGGGTCCATAACATAATCTAAAACCTAGTACATTGCCAAATTCTTTCAAATCTATATGAAAATGTGTTTATTACTTATCTTTTTACTATAATAAATATTTACTTTCTTATAAAAGTGTTGAATATTCTCATGTTTCTTTTCTTAGGCGTGAGTGCATGACGAATTCAAATATGTGAAAAAAATATAAAGCACCGTTCTTTTAAAGCATAATTGTAAACTGTGTAAATCTTTCACACATGTATGTTCTGAAGAACATAATATTTTGAATATTTCATAGTCGATCGGTTAGGTTCAATGTGCCCGCCAAGAATAGTCCCCCCCAACCAAAAAAAAAAAAAATGTGTCTAGTCCCACCAAGGTAGGCTTAAATAATATAAGTTAGTAACGGTGGCATATCAAAATCCAATGAAGTTAATAACGGTGGAATATCAAAATCAATCATTTCGGGGATGAAGATGCATGAAGTATCTAACCTGTTGAGCCAAATGAGTTTTGAGTAGTCAATTGTTTCTCCTTCCATGTAACGTCGACAGTCTTGTCAACCATGGGAACATACTCATCATACTCAGAGATACCACCAGCATGACTAGCCTTACCAACCAATCTTGCCTGGACAAACATCAAAGCAGTTATATTTTATTCATTGCAACATTTTTTTATATATCTATCTTGTTTTTCTTTCTTTTTGCAACATGAATATCAATTTCATGACCACTTACTTCTTCATGGACGGGGGTCAACCTTGGGTTTGTATAATTCCCACTTGCTTTGGGAGAAGTGATATCTTCAACTTCAGATCCTGATTCTGCTGTTGATGTATCACTACTTCTTATCTGCTCCCAATGTCCAAATGAAGAAGAATTATAAAATATAAAGTTCTCATTCATGAAGTGTGTAAGATGGTATTAAAACTATACCATAGGATAACATGTCTTATCACATTCAATTACTGTCCCCTCGTCGTTAGAAATTGTTACTATTTGTCTAGAACATTGTACTTCACCACTAAGAACCATCTGCAACACAAAACTGTTCTATCTGAGTCACAAATGATAGCAGAAGCAATGACAAGATAACTAGTAAATATTTAGTGAAAAACAAAGTCTAACAATTACATGATAATTGATAGGAACGGGACTCAATCTGATGAGTCCAAAGAGAAGTCCAAGCCCAAGCTAAGAAGTGGTCTGGCCCAATTCTGGTTTATCAAAGGAAAAGCAAAAAGAGAGAGTGAATGACGTGGCAAGTCTGTTTTGGGAGTCTGTTTTTGGGTGGTGCGTTACTGAGAGGGAGAGAGGAATCTGTTTTGTTAGTGGTTGCTTTATAGCATGGGGTTTTGGCTTTTGGGATGTTATGTTGAATATTCACATTTCTGGTTTCTACATTGTAGAAAGGGCTAGGAGAAATTCTCTGTAGCAAGGGGCTTTAATCTCATTTTCTTCACTGTAATTGTTTCTTTAATTCAAACATATATACAAATTACTCCCTCTTGATCGATAGGAGGAGTTTCTTTCTTATCAATAAGCAACAAACCTTTAAAATGTTTGGATCTTGCCATGGCCCTTTATCAGACCTCATACAACCACCTTGATCTTTACAAGTGCAACTACCACCTAGAAATTCTGGCAGCTCACTGAAAAACCACGTAGATAGTCAGAATTTCCGGGTAACAAAATGTTGATTGAGAAATAACACTATTAACAAAATAAACGCTGAGTTACCTTGCATCACTAATTTCAAGCAATTTACTCTGGAACTTGTTTCCAAGAACCTAACAGAACATTGAAGTATCAATTAATCCTACAGCTATAGATTATCTCTGTCAACTGTAAAAGATGATTATTTCATTGAAATCCTATAAAAATCTAAAAAAGAATAACTCAAACACATACATGTATCTTTGAAGTAGTTTTGGGATCAAGAAATGTTTTCACTGTGTTCCAAAGCAGCTTGAAACCAGGACCGGCATTGATTATAAACATTACATATAATGTCTGCACAATCACTTACAAGTTAGAAGACATACAAAAACAAAAAGTGAGTTTAGAAGCCATGAAGTATTGGAAACTACCAAAAATATTATGAATAAAGCCTACATACTTCAGGATAGTAGTCACCATCAATTTTTTGCAGCCGTGTGATGAGTTCCCTTGCAGACTTGGTTAGGTTTTTGAAACCCTACAAAGCAAAAGGCAGCAAAGTAATCCAAACCCAGAATTCCCTACATTTAAATTAAAATGATTACAAGCAACTTTCAACATACCACGCCTTGAACATCCAAAATGGTTGTACTAGAATCTATATGCCTCTTTGCAGCAATAGAACATGCAGGAAACTTAACAGCAAACGTTTTCTCAAAACCCTGCACATGGTATCTCAAATACCTATCCATGGTAGTGACTTGCATAAGCTTATTGGGATCAACTTTGCCTAGCCTCTCAATATAAAGAGGTCTTCCTTCCTTATCCACACCATGATTACCATGTGGATAGTACTGCAGGACTTCATTCAACTCATTGAACTCAAAATCCTAGAGAGAAAGAGAGGAAACCAAAGTAGCATAGCATGAACAACGAATTCAGAAAACTAAAATGTACAGATGACCAACTCAAACATGATCAGCCAAAGAAGAAAACCAAATAAAAGGTTAGGTATATTTTTCAAATCAGATGACTCACCTCCATAATTGTATCAGTACCAAAGTCTCTCCTCCATTGGATCATGTTGGCCCACATGTACTTTGCTTTCTCAATATCAAATTTCCTTGCTTTTAAGAATCTGCAATAACATCAGTTAATTCAAGCTTTAAATTATACTTTAAGGTGAACAAGTCATCTGTAAATCTTCAGTGCAACAAGCATGTAAAATGTGAATATGCAAAGACACTTTCTATGCAAACCACGAATGCCTTGAGCAAAATGTTATGATTTTTATGTGTAGTTTGAAGTACTGAAGGCTGTATTTAAAACCAACGTATTATAGATAACTCATAATAAGTAGAGGTATAACAAGTTACAAATGATGCATCTGTTGTGATCATCACAATCTTTATTAGTAAAAAGATGCAATCAACAAACCGAACAATAAAGTTCAGAGAAAACGAACCGGTGCTACTGATGGCAACTGTAACGAACCTTGTGATTTCTGAAACCGCATGCACTGATGAATCTCCAACGAGGACGATGGAGGAGGATGATTTACTCTACCATAGTACTAAACGAAATAAGGGAGGGGATTCACCATTCACCAATACTGAAACCTTGACTCCTCGTGTGGAGGCCTGGATGGAAGATAATTCTTCTGTGCCTCAAAAGTCTAGGTGACAAATTCTTTTGGAGCACAATGGAGAAGAAGATTGTGATGCAGAATTTGGAATGGATAGAATGTTAATGTTTCTAATGATCCTAAGGCTGAAGAAGGAGCAAATAAGTGGGGAACTAAATGTATAATTGAGGAGGATGGTTTACTTCACTTCTCCTGTATCCCAAAAGCGAAGTAAAGGATGCGCAGAGCATGGACGTCTGCTTTGATTGTGAAACTTCTTGGTAAACACATTGGTGTGACCTTTATGAAGAGGAAGTTGGAATCCTTCTGGGCACAACGTGGTTCCGTTACAATTTCAGATATTGGCAATGATTATTTTACCGTCCAGTTCTCCGCCAAAGAGGATCTTGCAAATGCTTTGAATGGAGGCCCGTGGTTAATTCAAGGTCATTACCTTTCTCTGCGCCTTTGGGAGCCTGACTTCAATCCTCATGTTGATATCATTAAGAAAATAGCGGCATGGATACGGCTTCCTGGCATACCTATGGAATATTATGACGGACCATTTTTACGCTCTGTAGGAGATCAGCTAGGGAGAACTTTACGTATTGATCGTACCACTATGGCACAAACGAGGGGTAGATATACTTGTATTTGTGTTGAACTTGACTTGACCCAACCATTGCGACCAACTTACAAATTGAGGGGAATATCAAGCATATTGAAGATGGGGGTCTTTTTCTTATCTATTTCGCTTGTGGTAAATACGGTCACAACAAAGACCACTACCCAGAATGTCTTATCAAAGATGTTGTGGATGTTCATGGTGAATCAATGGAAGATAATACAAACACAACAAGAAAACCAGTGTCCCACCAATCCCTTGGGCCGTGGATGATGATTCGACGTCCCAGATGGCAACTCCCGACAATTAGTGGTGATTCCCCAGCGGTTACTACACATCACAAGTCAGTTAATGGTGGTTATTCACGTAGAAAGGAGAAAACTAATTCTCAAGCTTCTAAACTGCCATGTTGCCATAACGTATTTGATGCATTAACTGCCTCTGAAGAAGATGTAAGTGTTATTGATGATGAGCAATATCCAAATCATCTTCAGTGTGTATTGGAGAATTTAGAAGGCAATCCTACAAATAATCACATCAAGACTCGTAAGGGAAAGGCTATTTTTATAGAAGAATCTAACAAATTTGTCTTAACTGGAACATCTCATGACCATGCATGCACAATTATCAACAATGATGGAAGGTCGTTTCCTAAGACAAATGCCTTATCTGGCCATGGTCCTACTCCTATGTAAACCAATGAGAATAAAGTGGAAAAAAAAAATAAGATTGTTGAAGGACAAGAAACTACCAAATCTCATGATAATGAAATGCATATAGAAAATGCTCTTGTTTTTGTCCTAGAATCAAACCACAGAAAGAGTAAGTTAGATAAATCAGATCGTGGAAGTGGACTCGATCATCCCAAAGCTCTTGACCCAGGCCTTCATGCCAATATATCCTTTGATACAATTGTTATGAATTTCAAACAGGATGACCTCAAAGTCGCAACTATTGAATCAAATCACATGGAGGTAGATATTCATGACCAATATCAGGTTGAAAAATAGAATTCCCAAGGTCTGCAAGAAACCTGTAATCCTGCTTCTACTGTGTATCATTGATGTCTATCTTAGCATGGAACTGTCGTGGCGCATTAAAGCCACAGTTCAAAGGTACTTTACGAAATATAGTGCGAAAACATAAGATAGATGTTGCTGCCATTTTTGAACCAAGAGTCAGAGGGAAGAAGAGTATATACATTGCTCGTAAATTAGGTTTCTCTAAATGTAATATTGAAGATGCGCATGGATTTTCTAGAGGTTTATGACTTCTTTGGAATAGTATAAATGTTCATATTGTTGTTTTAGAACAAGGCCCTCAGTTTATACACTGTTATATATCCTTTCCTGAAAAGCATCCATTCCAATGCACATTTATATATTATTTCCCTCGTGCAAAAGGACGTGAAATTTTATGGGATGACCTGCGAAGAATTAAACAAACTATTTATGGTCCTTGGATGGTTACAGGTGATTTTAATGATATTGCACATGTGTCTGAGAAAATTAGGGATAGTCCAGTTGATTATCGGCATTGTCAACCTTTATCATTAGTAATGGAAGACTGCCATTTACTTGATATTGAAGGATATGGTGCAAAGTTTACATGGAGAGGACCTAAGTTTATGAATCTAGATCGTGTTTATAAAAAATTAGACAGAGCTTGCTGTAATGTGGAGTGGTGGAATATATTTGAAGAAGGTTTTACTAGGATTCTTCCGAAAATTCATAATGATCATAGCCCTATTATTATTTCATTGCAGGAAAGTAAAGATCGTTGGCAGGATAGACCCTTTCGATTTCATAGTTTATGGCAAGATCATAATGGATTCAAACAAATGTGGAAAGACACATGGAACCCACTCTTGGAAGTAGCTGAGAACTTAGAAATTCTAACCCCATGCCTCAACGAGTGGAACCATTCTGTTTTTGCTAACATTGTTCACACAAAAAAATTTCTTTTGGGTCGTATTAATGGTATACGACGGGCCATAGCAAAAAATCAAAAATACCACTTAGAGGGATTAGAAAGAAGGCTACAAAAAGAACTTGATGGTATAGAGGCACATGAAGAACATCTTTGGTATGAGAAATCTCGAACTAAATGGCTAGGAGAGTGAGACAAAAATACCAGGTATTATCATACAAAGACTTTGATTAGAAGAAGACGAAATAAGATAGCTGAACTTAAGGGTGCAATGGGATATTGGATTAGAGACCCTAAAGCATTAGAACAAATTATAACTTGTTTCTTTTCTGATTTTTTCAAAGAAGAATATAATTCTCGACATTGGTTGCAAACAAATACCTCCTGGCCTGCACTAGATTCAGAGCAAATGAATATTTTGAATAAGCCTATCACCTCGTTGGAGATAAAGCAATCTTTTTTAATATGAATGCATCCAAGGCTCCTGGAGATGATGGGTATACGGCCTCTTTTTATCAAAAGAATTGGGACCTTATAGGAGAACAAGTGTGTAAGGATATAAAAAGTTTTGTGGAGAATCCTTCTACAATTGAAAGGATAAATAGTAAACTTCTTGTGCTTATTCCAAAAGTTTCAAAACCAGAGTTTATCTCTCAGTATCGCCCCATTTCTTTATGTAATGTCCTTTACAAGGGGGTAAGCAAAGTCTTAGCAAACCTTTTGAAGCCATTAATGGATAAATTGGTTTCTCCTTTCCAAGTTAGTTTTGTACCCAAACAACATATTCAAGATAACATTATAGTTACTTAGGAGATTATCCATTCCATGCAAAAGTTAAGAGGAAAAAAAAGCTATATGGCCATTAAGATAGATTTGGAGAAAGCATATGATCGTTTGAGTCGAGGATTTATTCGAAGTACTCTCAAGGAAATTGATCTTCCAATTTGGATGATAGAACTGTTCATGGCCTCTATATCCTCACCTACATTTAGAATCCTTATAAATGGATCAAAGTCCTCCTCCATCACTCTAACAAGAGGGATTCGCTAAGGAGATCCATTATGTACTTACATTTTCGTTCTGTGTATTGAAAAGCTATCCATCTCATTGCTGATTTAGTTCATGCTGGTCGTTGGAAACCTTTTCAAGTAGGTAGAAATGGACCTAAGGTTTCCCACTTGCTTTTTGTTGATGACCTTTTATTATTTACAGAAGCTTCGACACAGCATGCTAGTGAATTATGGAGTGCTTAGACCATTTCTGTGTTATGTTAGGGAAGAAAATTAGTAAAGGAAAAACTCAAGTATTTTTCTCACCAAATGTTCAAGAAGGGCAGGTTCAGTCCATCCTTAATATTTGTCAATTTCGGAGGACAAGGAGTTTGGGGCGATACTTGAGTTCTATCATTAAACATAGCTGTTCTCTAAAATCTCATTATGCTGGTATATTAGATTGAGTAAAGCAGCGTCTTCAAGGCTGGAGTCACCACTGTCTCTCATTTGCTGGTAAAGTTACACTAGCAAAATCTGTAATCTCTTCTATTCCAGCATTTCACATGCAAAATGGATTGATTCCTGTTACCATTTGTAATGAGGTAGAACGCTTGCAGCGTAAATTTATTTGGAGGGAGGCACATGATGAGCAAAAACATCTAATTTCATGGCGCCAAATTTGTAAACCAAAATCTTTCGGAGGATTAGGAGTTCTAAATCTTCGAGTTCAAAACCAGGCTTACATTCATAAACTGGCTTGGAATTTGATTAACCAACCAAATGAGCTTTGAGCCCAAGTTCTTCTGTCCAAATATAGACGAAGTCAAGATATTAGGCGTAACATCATAGTGAAATCCTATGATTCTAATCTCTGGAAAAGTGTTAGGAATGGTGAAGCAATTGTTGATCCGTCTACTGAAACTGTTGCAAGCAGCCCAACAACAACAAGCCCATACACGGGAGCGGGAGGACAACCCAGAGTTAACCCAATGCTGGTTTACAAAAGGAAGAATAAGGAAGCAAGAGTGGATGACGTGTAATGAATTGGCTCTTTTAGTCATTGTAATGTCAGTTATGGTGAGAGAGTGAGTGGTATAGTTTGTTATTGCTTGTTATTGCTTATTGACGCATATAGGGAGGTGAGAGCGTGGGAGCAAGTTACGTATTATCAATTTTCTTATTAGTTTCTACTTGGGTAGAAAGGGGCTATTGGATAATCTCCATAGCAGGGAGCTTGGCTCTGTTATATCTTTACTCAGAATAAACTTGTAATCGTTCCATTTTCATTAATATACAGATCAATATCCTTTTAATTGATAGACTTAGTAAAACTTCTATCAAATTGGTGCTTTCATTGTTTATGCTCACCAGAATGACCTCTCAGAGAGTGGATACCCTTGAAACTCGCATGGCTGCCGTCGAAAATTCGCTTCGCTCTCAGGAAGCTCTTCTTCGTTCCCAGGATGTCACGTCTAAGGGCCATTCCAGTCAGCTGTCGGACCATTCCGTTAAGCTGGGTGCCTTGGTTACTAGCGTTGTCGATATCGTCCACAGCTTGAACGCGTTACACGCGGAGGTGAAGGATGGATTCCAGCTTCGTCAGTCGTCCACGGAAGTTCCTATTATCACCGCTGCCGAGAGCAGTGCGGTCTCACTTCACACGGTGGACGCGCCCCACGGTGCCACCGCTGTGCCCGTCCCAGCTACCTCTCCTGCCCCTCTGGGAGAGGACTATCGCATTAAGGCCAAACGCATCGAGCTCCCAGTCTTCTCCGGCACGGATCCGGTGGGATGGGTAGCCAGAGCCGAGGCTTATTTTGCCGTCCAAGGAACTCCATCTACCATGCGCATTCCATACGCCCAAATTTGCATGGAAGGCTCAACGTGGCACTGGTTTAAGGTGCTCCACGAATCCGACGCTCAGCTGGATTGGGAACGCTTTAAGCACGCCCTTTTTGACCGTTACGGTGAGGGCCATTTTGGCAATCCCTTCGCTCAATTGAAGGAATTGTTGCAGCGTGGAACGGTGGATGAATATGTCGAAGCCTTCGAAATGCTTTCGGCTCAAATTCCCCCCATGCCCGATGCCCAGTACATGGGTCTGTTTGTTGGGGGTCTCCAAGAGGAAATTAAACTTGAAGTGCTTTCCCTGGAACCACTGAACCGTTACAAGATGATTTCCGTCGCTCGTACGGTGGAGCGTAAGCTGTTGGGAGGTAAATGGAAGCCCCCGTTGCGTGACCAAGGCCACTTCCGTCGCGGCGTGGTATCAGTAGCTGGCGCTGATCGTTACACACCCAAGCAACCAGTAGGGAATCTACCTCAACCCCTTAAACCTGATGACCGGCCCAATAAGCCCAGTGATCGACGGTCTGGGCCCAATTACAAAGGCTTTCGCAATTTACCCTATCATGAGATGGTGGACCGACGGGCCAAGGGCCTTTGCTTCAAGTGTGGGCAAAATTTCAGCCCAACCCATGTTTGTCCAGACAAGGGCTTACGTTTACTCATTTTAGAGGAAGACGACGTCGTAGGGGATTCATGTGACCCTATTACCACTGATACACACGAGGCCACTGAGGAATGGGAAATGGTGTGCAACCATGTCAGTTGCGTAGAGGGGTTCAGCCATGACCACATATCTGACACGGTGCTCCACGCACACACGATGAAAATTGAGGGGGAACTAGAGGGATTTCCGGTCCTAATTTTGGTCGACAGTGGTGCGAGCCATAATTTCATCACACCTGAGTTGGTCGATTCTCTCAACCTGTCCGTCCACGACACCAAGGAGTTTAGTGTTTGCCTCGGGGATGGTAGTCGGAGGTCCTCCAAGGGTCGCTGCAATGAGCTACACCTTCTCTTAGGGCGACACCATTTGACGATTAGGGCTTTTCTTTTGGATCTGGGTGGCGTTGACCTAATTTTGGGGATGGAGTGGTTGGAAACGTTAGGGGAGGTGTGTCAAGATTGGAAGAAGAAGACGATGCAATTTCGTCACCAAGGTAAGACGATCTTGCTTCGAGGGTACCAAATGCGTACTGGGGCTCAACCGGTTGCTCTTCAAGGGTTGTTGCATGCTGCCGAGTTAGACACGCACGTTGGTGAGGATGTGCCTGACAGCCTACACCAGGCTCATCTCTCAGCCGAACAGCAAAGGGCACGTACACATGTGCTCACCCAATTTCAGACCGTGTTTGACAAGCGGCTAGGGCTCCCACCGTCTCGAGGGCATGACCATGCTATCAACCTGGTTCCAGGCACGGGCCCAGTAAGTGTTCGTCCGTACCGGTATGCGCATCACCACAAAGACGAAATTGAACGGCAAGTGAAGGAGTTATTACAGACAGGGGAGATTGTGCACAGTGTGAGCCCTTTCTCAAGCCCAGTTATCTTGGTTAAAAAGAAAGATGGCACCTAGCGGATGTGTGTGGACTATCGAGCCCTGAACAAGGTGACTGTCCCAGATAAGTACCCCATCCCTACCATCAACGAGCTATTGGATGAACTCTATGGTGCTAGGTATTTTTCTAAAATTGATTTGAAGTCTGGCTTTCACCAAATCCGGGTCCGACCAGAGGATACCCACAAAACCGCTTTTCGTACACATGATGGGCATTATGAGTATCTTGTTATGCCTTTTGGCTTAACAAATGCCCCATCCACTTTTCAATCGACCATGAATTCTGTTTTCCGAGCTATACTTCGCCAACATGTTCTGGTTTTTTTTGATGATATACTCGTGTATAGTCATACCTGGGATTCTCATTTATGCCATTTGGCAGAGGTGTTATCTCTGTTGCAGGAACATTACCTCGTTGTTCAGCGGAAGAAATGCAGCTTTGGTGCTGAATCTGTGGAGTGCTTGGGCCATGTGATTTCCTTCCAGGGAGTAGCCATGGACCCTTCAAAGATTCAGGCTGTTCTGAATTGGCCACTCCCACGAAATGTTAAGGGGGTCCGCGGATTTTTGGGGTTAACCGGCTACTATCGGCGTTTCATTAAAGATTATGGTAAGATTGCGCAACCCTTGACTGATCTCACCAAGAAGGATGGTTTTATTTGGAGCGACTCCGCCAAGACAGCTTTCGAACATTTGAAGAAGCTTCTCACATCTGCTTCAGTTTTAACTCTTCCGGACTTCTCCAAAGATTTCGTCATTGAATGTGATGCTTCTGGCACTGGTTTGGGAGCTGTCCTGATGCAGGAGAAACAACCAATAGCTTACTTCAGCAAAGCTCTTGCTCCCCGCAATCTTGCCAAATCAGTTTATGAGAAAGAAATCATGGCTTTGGCTCTTGCCGTTCAACACTGGCGTCCATACTTGTTGGGACGTTCCTTCACTGTGTACACGGACCATAGGAGTCTCAAACACTTGCTGTCTCAGCGCATTACTACCTCAGATCAACACTGTTGGTTATCTAAGCTTATGGGGTATCAATTTGAGGTGATCTACAAGCCTGGCCCTGAAAATAAGGCAGCAGACGCCCTATCTAGGATGGCGGAACCAGGAGATCTTGAGCTATCTAGTTTGGTTTCAAGCCCCTACTGGTTGGACCTGAGTATCGTTAAGGCAGAATACAATTCGGATCCCTTGTTGCAGAATGTCATTACTGCCTTACAATCGGGTCAAGCTGCTCCTGTGGATTATATCTTGCAAGGGGAACTGTTATTTTACAAAAGGCGGATGGTTTTATCCTCCCACTCTTCCCTCATTCCTGTTTTGTTAAAGGAATTCCATTCTTCTCCTTGCGGCGGGCATTCAGGTTTCACTAGGACTTTCAAGCGGATTGCCAGTGGGGTTTTCTGGAAGGGTATGCACAAGCAGATTTTGAATTTTGTGAAATCTTGTGATGTGTGTCAACGCCATAAGCATCAAACATTATCTCCTGCTGGCCTTCTCCAACCATTGTCGGTACCTCAATTGATTTGGGAGGATGTCTCCATGGATTTCATTTCCGGTTTGCCCAAGTCCCACGGCTATGAGGTGATTTTAGTGATAGTGGATCGTTTATCAAAATATGCTCATTTTATTCTTGTTAAACACCCTTTTACTGCCAAGCACATTGCTGATTTGTTTGCTAAAGAAGTGGTTCGCCTACATGGACTACCTCGGTCTATTATAAGTGACCGTGATCCCCTTTTCCTTAGTTGTTTTTGGAAAGAATTATTCCGCTTGCAGGGAACTGTTTTGAAGATGAGTACATCTTATCATCCCCAAACAGATGGACAAACGGAGGTAGTCAACCGCTGTCTTGAGACCTATTTGCGTTGTTTTGCATCGGAGCAGCCCAAACTTTGGTCACTGTGGCTCTCTTGGGCTGAGTACTGGTATAACACCTCTTACCACAACTCCATTGACACTACTCCTTTCGCTGCTGTCTATGGCCGCCCTCCTCCCAACATTACACATTATTTGGCAGGGGAGACTCAAGTGGATGCCGTATCTCGGGTCTTGTATGACAGGGATGAGGCCTTGCGCCAACTGAAATATCATTTGACCCGTGCTCAGTCATCCATGAAGAAACAAGCTGATGCTCACCGTCGCGATCTTGCATTTGCTGTTGGGGATTGGGTTTATGTGAAGTTAAGACCACACAGGCAGATGTCCGTCTCCAGGCGCATTAATCCCAAATTGGCTGCACGTTTCTATGGCCCTTTTCAAGTTTTGAAGAAAATTGGGGCAGTAGCTTATTAACTTTTACTTCCTGAAGGGTCTCGTGTCCATTCCGTTTTCCATATCTCCCAATTGAGGAAGGCTGTCGGTTCTGTTTCAGTAGAGGGGGAGCTACCTGCTGGGTTGGCTGTAGGAGAAGACAGTGCTCCTGAACCCGAATCCATAATTGCCGTAAGGCACGCCAAGGAGGGCAGTAACTCTTGTGCAGAATGGTTGGTCCTTTGGAGGCACAAACCTGTTGAAGAAGCCACTTGGATGAAAGCTAGCGATGTCACAGGGCAATTCCCACACTTCTGCCTTGAGGACAAGGCAGCAATCACAGACGGAGGTATTGTTAGGAATGGTGAAGCAATTGTTGATCCGTCTACTGAAACTGTTGCAAGCAGCCCAACAACAACAAGCCCATACACGGGAGCGGGAGGACAACCCAGAGTTAACCCAATGCTGGTTTACAAAAGGAAGAATAAGGAAGCGAGAGTGGATGACGTGTAATGAATTGGCTCTTTTAGTCATTGTAATGTCAGTTATGGTGAGAGAGTGAGTGGTATAGTTTGTTATTGCTTGTTATTGCTTATTGACGCATATAGGGAGGTGAGAGCGTGGGAGCAAGTTACGCATTATCAATTTTCTGAAAAGTTTCTACTTGTGTAGAAAGGGGCTATTGGATAATCTCCATAGCAGGGAGCTTGGCTCTGTTATATCTTTACTCAGAATAAACTTGTAATCGTTCCATTTTCATTAATATACAGATCAATATCCTTTTAATTGATAGACTTAGTAAAATTTCTATCAAATAGCTTCGGCAAATGCTGGTCTAGCTTTATTCGAGGCTTGTAATGGGATGTTCATAATGGTAAGACTATTAGATTTTGGCAAGATAATTGGCTCTCTGTTGATTCCAACTTATTATCAGTTTCCATTCATACACCATGTGAAAATAACTTCAAGCATCCAGAAAATGCCCATGTTATTATATCTAGATATATTGATGATATTCTTGCTTCGCGTGATCATCAAAGGGCCTCTATTTCTACATCAGGTAATTTTCACTAGAATTATTCATGGACGACTCCTGCAAATGGATGGGACAAGTTGAATTTCGATGGAGCTTCAATTAGAGCATTAGATCGTGCAGCAAGTGGTGGGCTTTTACGAGATGAATGTGGTCAATGGATTAGAGGATTCTCATACTCCTACACATACTGTAACCCACATAAGGCTGAACTTATGGGAATCCTTAAGGGATTAGAATTGGCCTGGAATTTAGGAATTCGTCATCTTATTGTTGAAGGAGATTCCACTACTGTACTTTCTGTCTCTGTTCATAATCAGCATGACCAGAGAGATAGCTATACCTCGATCAGTATTAAAGCATGGCTGCAAAAAGATTGTACAGTTTGCTTTAATTATCTCCCTAGATCCCACGATGTATGTGCTCACTGGATGGCTAAACAAGGGCTTCAGTCTTCTTTTGGTTATTATATTTTCAATAATATTCCACCTGGTCTCAATGTGTTAATCACTGAAGACAGGAGGATGATGTCAAACAATCCTATGTAATGTGTTTTCTTGGGCTTTTGCCCTCCTTATATACAAAAAAAAAAAAAAAAAAAAAAAAAAAAAAAAGATGCAATCAACAAAACCATTTGTTCAAGTTAATCAAAGGTCTTAAATTTGAGTCCCGAAAATGGAAAAAAAGGATTGCTAGAGAGCCTCCCTCTGTATGGGTCTAGCAGTGCTTGAACCGGAATAGTTGGGTATTTGATAAATTGGTTTGAAAAAGAAAAGAAATGCAATCTATATTGATAATAAAAGTAATATCCAACTTCCATGGATATGTTTAAATATAACTGGGAAGGAATAAGGGTAACCTCAATAACATATGATAGTCATCAAGTCTTGGTGGCAACAAGTTATCTGACATAAGTGACTGTCGAAATGCTTCCACTGCTTGGAGCTCTTTAACATCTCGAACATCCTCAATCGAAACAGAATTGCTACGACTCCCACTCTTTCTCCTGCTTTTCTTCCTAAGAGAATGCCTGAATTTGCTGGACGCATTTATTGCTTTCTTCTTCAGACTCCCAATTCTGGTACGCCTATCATCTTCTGAATTCTCAAAATCCGATTTCCGCTCTCTTCTTTCATCATGACCAGAGAACCCTTCAAAGCCTAACAAATAAAATTTCCACACATCCCATTCAGGTTATATTTTAGAATTAAAACCAAATACAGAACTCAATGAACATTAACTTCTTCAATCTTCATGACAAGTAAATCCAAAGCATTGCAGTGAACAAGAGGGGTAAGTAGCTGAGCTACTAATTCGTTAAATCTAAGAGCATGTATTTGCATTAAATTAAATCCAGCTAAGTCATTGCGGTATAAATTCTTCATTACAAGTAAATCCAAAGCATTGATAGTACTTCATTACTAATTAGTTAAAATCTAAGAGTATCTATTTGTATTAAACTTAATTCAGCTAATTTATACCTTAATTACGGTGGATTTAGAGATCTAGATCAGCACATAAGATAATTGGTTTCAACAAAGGGAAATTCATATCTTGAATCAATGAATAAATGAACAAATAAAGGTTATTGATATGGAAATTGAACGCAAAAAATCGTTTTACTGATACTCACAGGGACGCGCGAACCGATCAAGCGGCCCGGACATGTCAGGATTGTTAAATCGATATCCAAGTAGAGAGCTAAGGAAGCATCAAACTCAAGGGTTGAACAGAGAAACAGAAACCAGATCCAGAACCAAAATTAAAATTTATAATAATTATACTTTTTTTTTCCCCAATACTAGACAGAAGAAGGTGTCGGCAGAAGACAAAGAAACAGAAAAGATGAAAGCCAATGAAACGAAAGGAATAGTTTATAAAACGGTGAAAATTTTTCAAACTGTAAATCTCTAAGTCAAAGATGGGTTTGCCTACTCAGTCCACCGGGGAAAGTCAGATATTTTTTAAAGGGTTTGGTGTTTGTCATATTTTAAAGGAAAAGTTCACCGATGCCCATGTGGTTTACTTCAGAATCACTTATGCCCTTGTGAATTTTTTCTTATTACTTATGTCCCTATGGTTTGTAAAAGGGTATGTTTTTTATCACATATACCCCTGTGGTTTCTTATTTTTTACAAAGCACAGGGGCATATGTGATAGGAAAAAAAACACAGGGGCATAAATGATTCTGAAGCAAACTACAAGTGCATCGGTGAACTTTTCCCTATTTTAAATGACATAAGTTAGGTCATTTTAGGAGAGATATAGACACATGAAAACGGAAATTATGGGAGAGAGAAAGTGGGTGAGTTTTTTTAATTTAAAATTCAAATTTTCTGTGTCTGTATCTCTCTTAAAATGACATAACTTTCTGTCATTTAAAATTACAAACATTTTTCTCTTATTTAAACTAATTGATTACCTGTGCGATGCACGGAGAAAAAAAAATCAGTTTGTTTGTCCCGTAAACGAATTAATAAGAAAATTGGTTTGTTCGTATGACATAAACGTGTAACTTTTAAGGTATGAACAAAAAAAAGAATATAATAATTTAAACACAGTAAATTCCATGGTTGACAGCAAAATCTCCATTAAAAAATATAAATGTCATGTTGACATCAATATAATAAGAAATATGTCCAACCGATACTCACAACAGTTGTAAAATATCGTCCGCCATGCACTATTGGTATTTGCTGATGTTCGAAATGAATCATAAACAATATATAAACAATATTTGGAAAAAAAATTATTGAAGGGAATTATATAGTTTAGGCAGATGAATAATTCAGAATTACAATGAAAAACCTTTGACTCTGAAAAATGACAAGGGAATAATATACTGATTGTGCCTCGAATACTGAATCTGCATAACAATAAAAAAATTAGCAAAAGAATAGGCATAACAACTAAAGGAAATCAACAAAGAAGATTAAAAAATATTTTCTGATAAAAAACTGAGATCTTACCTGATACCAAACAACAATGTTATCTTTTTGTAGAAATAACCAAGTATACTACACTAATCTTTGAAATACTTCCTTGTAGACGATGTTAAAGGCAGTGGGACATTAAATGCCTTGACTGCCACCACAAATGGTCATTAAATTATTCGATTTAAAGATTAAAATTCGATTTTTAAAAGATATTTTTTTCCCACCATCCATATTTAAATTAAAAATTTTAAACCATTTCAAATTTTGAATTTCAGATCACACAACCAATTCTAACATAAAAAGCAATTAAAACACCTGATTATCCAATTAAAATTTTGAATTTCAAAACCATATTTATTAATTAATTATTCTTTTATGTCTGCCACAACAAATGGTCATTTAATTATTCGATTTAAATATTAAAATTTGTTTTTTAAAAGAAATTCTTTTCCAACCATCCATATTTAAATTCAAAATTTTAAACCATTTCAAATTTTGAATTTTAGATCAGATGACCATTTTCAACATAAAAAGCTATTAAAACAATTGATTTCTTTTTGGATACCAATGTGATGGGCAGTGAGACACTCAATGCCTTGTCTGCCACCACAAATGGTCATTAAATTATTCGATTTAAAAAATAAAAATTCAATTTTTAAAAGAAATTTTTTCTCACCATCCATATTTAAATTCAAAATTTTAAACCATTTTGAATTTTAGATCAGATGACGCATTCCAACATAAAAAGCAATTAAATCAGCTGATTTCTTTTTGGATACCAATGTGATGGGCAGTGGGACATTCAATGTCTTGTCTGCCACCACAAATGGTCATTTAATTATTCGATTTAAAGATTAAAATTCAATTTTTAAAAGAAATTCTTTTCCGACCATCCATATTTAAATTCAAAATTTTAAACCATTTCAAATTTCGAATTTCAGATCACACGACCAATTCCAATATAAAAAGCAATTAAAACACTTGATTATCCAATTAAAATTTCGAATTTCAAAATCATATTTATTAATTAATTATTATTTTATATCTGCCACCACAAACGGTCATTTAATTATTCAATTTAAAAATTAAAATTCGATTTTTAAAAGAAATTCTTTTCCAACCATCCATATTTAAATTCAAAATTTTAAACCATTTCGAATTTCGAATTTCAGATCAGACGACCAATTGCAACATAAAAAGCAATTAAAACACCTGATTATCTAATTTATTTTGTCTGTCAGCTCTCTTGATTCTTAATTGTTATGATATTTGAATAAAATATATAACAAAGATAATGTCTTTGTTATATCATTATTGTGTATATATTATTTAAAAAATAACCATAACGAAATTGTGAATTGAATGACAATCAGGTCTTCAACAATTGTGAAATTTGTTTTTGTTTCTATTGATCTCCATGAATAGAGATCGTGAATGCATGTCCGTGAAAAAAGTTTTCTTTTTATTGAATTTTGAATTTTGAATTTCAGATTATGCAAAATAAATACATAATTTCGAAATTTAATTGATAAACCATTTAAAAATTTCGAAAATTCAATTTTTAAAAGAATATTGGTATGATAGTTTATCTTATAGAGTTTTCTTTTTATTGAATTTAAAATTTCGAATTTCAGATTGTGCAAAATAAATACATAATTTTGAAATTTAATTGATAAACCATTTAAAATTTCGAAAATTCAATATTTAAAAGAATATCGGTATGATAGTTTATCTGACATGATAGTTTTGGTTTTGGGATTTAATTTATTTTGTCTGTCAGCTCTCTTGATTCTTGATTGTTATGACATTTGAATCAAATATATAACAAAGATAATGTCTATATAACAAAGATAATGTCTTTGTTATATATTATTGTATATATATTTTTTTAAAAATAACCATAACGAAATTGTGAATTGAATGACGATCAAGTCTTCAACAATTGTGAAATTTGTTTTTGTTTCTATTGATCTCCATGAATAGAGATCGTGAATGCATGTCCGTGAAAAGAGTTTTCTTTTTATTGAATTTAAAATTTCGAATTTCAGATTGTGCAAAATAAATACATAATTTCGAAATTTAATTGATAAACCATTTAAAATTTCGAATTTCAGATGAGATGACCAATTCCAACATAAAAAGCAATTAAAACAGTTGATTTTTTTTGGATACCAATGTGATGGACAATGAGACATTCAATGCCTTGTCTGCAACTATTATTCGATTTAAAAATTAAAATTCAATTTTTAAAAGAGTTTTTTTTTCCAATTTACCCAATAAAGAAAGTTTGTATATAACCAAATTGTAGAATTAACCAGGAAGTGACACTTGGCAAAACTTTCCAGCAGTAAACTCTCCTTTATATATATATATATATATATATATATATATTTGTGTCCCGCAAGATGATACTAATATTTCTCATATTCTATATATATATATATATATATATATATATATATATATATATATATATATATAGAATATGAGAAATATTAGTATCATCTTGCGGGACACAATTTTCTTTTGTCTTATACATACACAAAAAAATGAGTAAGATTCATATTTTTTTCCTCTCTTTTTTTAATAAGTCTTATTTTTGATTTTTAGTATATTGCATAAGAAACGTATTTTCCAATTTTAAATATTTATTCATCAAATGCTTTGAAGTTTTAATATGGCCTAGATTTAATTAGAAAATATTATTTTAAATTTAATCCAACAACTCATGATTATGCAGTTCATCGATTATTTTTAGGATTTTATAAGAATAATGTTGTAGGAAAAATGATTATATAATCTTAAATGACAAATGAAATTTTTTTTTATTAAATGAAAATGTAGTACTATCCGAAATTATGACTACATAACTTCTCCAATCTCGCATGGTACTGCTTTTTGTTTTCCGGGTCCTACATGTATTGCATTATTAGCCACCATTTCTTTAGGTGGGTCCACGTCCACAATTATTAGACTTGGCGGGAATTAGCCGTGGGTGCGGTAGTAGTTGGGAATTATGATATAGACTGAAAATCATCATGTTTTTTTAATAACTTTTGAATAATTCGTATGATGTGATTTGTAGTTCATAAATCAAAATCAATATAAAATTAAAGAACCCATTTTCTTAATTGAGTGTGACCCCAACTTCTATTATTCTATTATAAAATAAGAAATCGTAATATTGTATATTCATGCAAAGTTTTTTAATTTTTCGGCAAACCACGCAAAAATTGAATAAATCAACGTTTTACGAATGATCGGCACAACAATTGGGACCAAAGGGAAGTATAGAATATGGATTTTCCTTTATCCGTAAGGCATTTTACTTCTTTATTTTTTTGAGTCGACACTCGTGAGTCGTGACTCGACAGGCACTTTCTTATTGCTTTCTTTACTTATGTAGTACTTTCATAATGACACTCAAGATTTGCTGACTTTTCATTCACCTCATTATTATTACCTTCGCGGCGTGGCATTAAATTCTTTTATTTATAATGAAACAAAATGGTCACACGGTTGTTTCCAGAATTCCAGGAATACAAAACTCTAGATATGACATCAATAAATACTGAGAGTGGTTATTTGATTCCTCATTGTAAAAGTTTTCTATGAGCAAGTCTACCTACAAATAAACCAAACGCCCAATGGAAAAGAAAAAGAAAAAAGAAAAAAAACCCTGGGAACTAAGTAATTGATTTATAGCATTTTATCCAACCATCCCATATATTTTAATAAAATAGTGAAAACAACCATCAGCTACATGCTGCGTCCCATGGATAAAACCACATTACATATTAACAGCTTTTGTGGATTGAAACAAGTACCAGAGAAGTAATAAAGTTCCACATGAAGCATTAGCATTAATGTTTAGAAATATATACAAATTTTCACAGGCCATGTAAGCATATATATATATATATATATCGGCCGAGGAAGGGAGAGACATGACTGTTATCTGCTGTACCGAATCCCATCATTGACATTCTAATATAAGATTGTATGTAAAATTAAAGCGCTCAGGATCTGCAACAAAATAAAAGTTGTCAACATGCTTGAAAACTTACCAACAAAATAAAAGTGACTCTGCTAGAGAGGTCTTATGGTATTGCATCAAACGTTGATTTTTCATATCAAATAAGTTTCATACCTGTTATTCACGTTTTTTCCAGCCCTAAGTTGATTAAGTTTGTCCCTCCACAAAGCTGGAGTTGCATCAGAAACATGAGATTTGAAAGTAGTAACATCAGAGACGTACAATTTGTACTGTACTCCATAAGAAATGTAATCTCACAGGACTCGCAACCTAATTCAATGCATGTACTAAAGAAGAGCCATTTATCTAGACAACTGGATTCCCAGAACATGTTAAGCTTCACAAGGACATATGAAAGTACGAATAAAAATAAAACCTATAAATGCCTAGCAAAAACATGTTCTGATGATGATGATTTAAGTGACCTCATCTGTGTCAGGTTTCTTTCTTAATGCTACGGGCATATGGCATAACAATTCGTTTTGATTAAAACCGATGATACGAAATGCTTATAGACTATACTAAGGTGATGAAAGTGGAAAGGATTGTGATCCTCTGATACAATCCCCTTAAAGGTGTATTGTAGGAAGGGGCGCATGGGATTATTTAGGAGGGATGACTCAGCTAAAAGAGGGAATATTCTAGAGGAGAGGTTGTTAGAGGGAAGCTCCAATTCTGTTAGTATTGATGAGGTGGCTATGAGAGAGAATTAAATGATTAAAAGGCAAAAGCATCATAAGGAGAGGAGGCTGGAATTGGGAGAGCTCAGCACCTCTCGAAAGTGCTGAACCAGCCTTGAGTGTGACATTCTTCAGTAGATTTCCATAATTTCCATTAGACTAGCTTATGTACTGAAATTTGCCTTTGCAATTGTCTGTTGATTTTTCTGTAATTTGTATTCTGCATTTTCTTTAATTAAATATCAGAAAATCCAGTTTACTGGGCCAAAAAGGTGTGTTTGAATCCTTTTATTGTTCATTCTGAAAACCAGTTCTTAACATCCTCTCATATTACTTCCTAACAAAAACACAAATAAATAATGAACTCAACATAAATATTAGTAGATCCTACTGTAATTATTTTTGTATCTTTCTCATAAACATGAGAGGATCCTCATCCCAGAGGAAATTCAACTAGTTGATATTACTCTAACTAATAAGGGCACAAATATCATCAATCACTTGTGATTGGCAGCCACTATCATCAATCACAGATGACATCCAAAGCACTTTTGCCATACATCATACATTTAGAAACAAAGTTCGGAATCATAAAAACATCATTAATAGATTAAAGAAATAATCAGAAGAAAATAGTTACCAGCATCTTGATAGCGCTCTTCAACAACAGCTTTTAGCATGTTATGCAAAAGATTGAATTCCTCGGTTTCAGTACAAGGCTGACCACTTGGCCTGCAATTATGTTACTTTTAGCTAAAAGATGTCTTTCACAATGGAAAGGGTACTAATAATGAGACATATTCCAAGATTTTATTATTTTCTTTTAAATAAAAAAAATAAGGAGACCAGAAATCACACATACTACAGACAAGTCATACTGCCTTACAATAATAAGGTGTCTTTTTCACAAACATACCGGTCCATTTCAGTAAATAAACGGCCATCCAAACCAGGGAACTGTGTTGAAAGTTTGCCTGATTCAATTACTCTCATTCCATCACTGAATGCCAAGTACTTGTTGACTTGTATTGGCACCTACAGCATTGGTAAAATAGTAAAATCTCCAATAAACAAGTTTCATTTTTAGCAAGTATAACTTTAGGATTTGACATTTGGTCAAAACAATCCAACAGTGGATCCAAGAATATTAAACTTGCCTTAACAACAGCCACTTTGAGAAATAAAAATGTCAATAAAAAATCCTGCCAACACTTGATTTTTTTTAACATCAACCAGGGCAAAAATGAACAACTGCCACGCAAAGCAATAGGAGAATGCAATATGATGCAGGTGATGATGTATTCATATGCATGAGATTACTAAGATTACCTTGCATCTTACTGCAATATTGATAGCATCTGAAGGTCGAAGATCAAAGCTCATACATTCCGCCTCATTTCCAACCTATCCCAAATATAGTTATACTGTCATACAACACTTGGGCTAAATGTTGTGTGCTTTTGCTCCCTTTTGATTTTTGGTGGGAGAAGAGGAGGAAAAGAACAAATGAAATACCTTGGTAAGATACAACTGAGCAAAATACGCCTCATGAACTCTCCTAGTAACTCTGACAAGTCTGACCTGCAGAAGCAGGAAATGACATGATTTGCTTATTAATATCATCACGGAATCTGATGGAAAGATCACAATATAATCAAGATTAGAAGTAAGTGTATAAAGACAAACTGAATCATACTTCGTAACCCATCCTGTCAATCATATCCTTCATTACTTGATATAAAGTAGGTCTAGCCTGACACAGCAACCAAATAGTTAGTATCACATAAAACCAGAATCTTTCTGTATCAAACGTTTGATTAATTATACATCTTGGAAGAACAAGGAGAAGTATTCAGATATGTCTGAGGGTAATACAGTGGAATTCAACTGACAAAGACATACCATTGGAACATTGCGTACTGCTGCCATTAATAAGACGCTTGGCATCTCCACTGCAAATAAAGACATTCCAGAAATTTACAATTGTATGCATATGAAATTATCAAAATCAAATCAAAGAACAAATTTTACATGATAAAAATACATACAGGGAGTAAGAGAGAAGACATACAAACAATTATAGGGAGAAGCAGACCAGTCCCATCTTCAATCTTCAATACAATAGCAGGATGTGGTGCATAATCTGGAAGATGTCCTCCCTGAGGATTGTTATGGATGCATCTCAAGTGTCTTCCATCCCTCATTTTGATTATGAAACCATCTACTCCACTCTTCACCTCAACTAGTCAACAAAATCACAGAACAAGACTATTTCATAAGACCCAAATGGGGGAGGAGACACTGTTTTGCCAAAGCTTCTTGCACTAGCATTATACACATTCAGTTAGCTCAAGTCAACCGTTTAATTAACACAGGAAACTCCGAAGATGAGCATGCTATCTCGAAACAATGCACTTAACATTTTAATATCAGTGTCATATTGATCATACCAATTTACAGTCAAGTAAACACAATTAGTAGATAAGCATACCAGCTTCAACCACACTAGAGTTAACATAATCTTCATCTTTTTCGTCGAAATTCTCCGCGGTACTTCCGCTGCCATTCGAGAATGAATTGAAACTACAATGCACTGTCTTGTACTTTCGCGTGTTCATATGGCAAGAAAGGAAACTCGGCTTAGTCTTGCGTCCCCAAAACTCACTTCTAACACACCTAACGTTCATTGCCCCAATCATAGAAAAGCTGCAGAACCCTGATAGTTTAGCACGGACAGAGGGACACACAACTGGTCCTTGCAGAGAACCCATTCTCAAGTGGAAAATAGCTCTGCGAAATTCATTGATCACAAACAGTTACACGTTTGTTATTATTAGGGAATGTAGACAATTCTGATTCTGTTACTGCTGCTGATTCTGTTACATAAGTCAGTTATGATTCTGTTAGCTTCTGATTCTGTTACATAAGTCAGTTATGATTCAGTTAGCTTCTGATTCTGTTACACAAGTCAGTTATGATTCAGTTAGTTCTTAAGTTCAGTTTTTTTGATTCAATGAAATTCACCGTTCGTCACAGTTAGCATACAAAAACTGTTAACAAATTTACAATATTTCACGACACAAAAAAGGAAATTAGATTAATATAATCATAAATTAGGGGGGGAAAAACAAAAAATGAAAATTAGATTTTCATGGACTTTTTTTTTTTCATACCTTTTTCCCGGCGATTACGATGAGTGATTATGAAGTATCGGAATTACACCTGGAAGAGAAGATATGAAGCTCTCTAACTTGCGCTAAAGGTCAACACAATCGCGAGGACCGATCACCGCAACAAGTATATGAATGAAAGCCTCGTTAAAATTTCGGCAAGTTTTACTTGGTGATTTAGAATTTTATTATTTGTACATAAGATCGTGTAAAGGAAAATCAGAAATGGAAAAAAAGGAAGAAAGGGAGTGGAAATTAAGAGAGAGTGAAACGGTGAAGGAGAATACTAAGATGAGATCAAGGGAATGAAAGATGGGAAAGAAGATAAGAGATTCTTCGAGCAAGATGTCAAAGCAAAGAAATAAACATAGAGAGAGAGAGAGAGAGAGGCACAGCTATAGCATGCGTGTGCGTGAATCAAAGCATAAAGGTGCAATCACTGTTATACCCTCTCCCACCGATTATTTAAAAACCATTGGCGATATTTATACGTAAGTGTGGAAAGGCCCAAACAAACTATTATCTTTATTTTAAAATAAATAAAGAAAGAGAATACTTAGGTTAAGAATAACCACATAAACATAATGGAAAGTTAGAATAGTTGAATTTAAATATTCATTCCTCTTAAAGACTTTGTTTACTTAAAAAAAGAAGAAGAACTGAGAAAATTAGATCCACGTGTTTAAAATCATAAATTATTTTAAATAAGATTACCTGGTTCGAATTCTCTTTTACTTTAGTGTCTTAATATTACTAAAACAAATTAATATTAGAACGCAAATTTAAATTATCAATAAACATTTAAAAATGTGGAAGATATAGATAGAAAACACAACATATATATGATAATTCTTTTTAAGATAATTTTGTCCGGATAATTTTAAAAGTAAAACGGGTATGTGTTAACAGTTAACTGGTATGCCTCAGCTAAGAGTAGATGTTTCCCATTTTGTTTTTTGTTTGATCCAAACTAAGCAAAAATATGATACAGGTAAGTGTTAACACTATTAGCACATCTCAATATTATAAATCGACGGGTACCATATGACATGTTTATTATAAAATCTCAAAAAATTAATTTGATTATTAATATTACTTTTAAAATACATAAAAAAATTAAATATTTATCAATAATAACTATTACGATTTTTTTTTCTTAATATAGAATAATCATTAAATGTTTGAATATTTAGAAATACATATGATTACTAAACAAGTTACTGTTTCGAGCCCGAAGGGCAGCTAGGACTTTTCAGATAATGGACAGAAAGCCTCAGTTATTTGGTCAATGACATCAAGGTTAGAAAATGCCACGTGGCCAAACACTTCTCCGATGATATGGATAAGGTTTTATGATCAATTATCATCCTACTAAAATATCTTCTTTTCATCTTTTAAAAAAACAAAAAAAAACAAAAATCTTCATTTTGTTCATGATAGTCCAGGTATATTATCCACTTCATTTGGAAGATAGAGTTCATAATATGATAATATATTCGGCGATGTTTTCAGACTTGGTTTCAACCGGTCAGGTCGACATGTAATCTCGTGAATCCGACATTTGGTCGATGTAAGTCAAATATTACATCGGTCATGTATCAAATCTTACGAAAAATGGTTCAAATAGGTCGGGTTTTTTCATAACCGATAACCCGATCGAGTCATCAAAATCGATGGATTATGTATTTTTTATAAAAAAAAAATGAAAGTTGTCTCATCTTGTCTTTAAAAAGTGTGAAACTTCTCTCAAAATTTTTTGTAGTTTTATTTGCTAATAATATGATCTCTTATAGTGACCTCAAATTTCAACTTCAAAGACTAAAACAATTTGCGGAACAGTAGATAAAGAGAATGCGACATGACGACATATTGATTCCTTGCAAATCCATTTTTATGACAAGAGTTGTTGGTAAATGTCTTATAATTATTAAAAATGGTTAGTTGAGGATATTTTGTAGAGGAATTATATGTGGTTACTGAAGGTATATCATCAGAAACGCGGAAGCGCATCGTACCGATGCGATGAGGAATGAAGAACACCGCTTTGATTACCTGGAATGAAGCAACGAGCGTGACAAATTCTCACGTTCAGTTCTCCTCCTCAAGCCTCACGATCTGCAGCAACGCACCACGAACGGTCGCAATTCCGCTCTACGGTTGACCTTCCAAGCTATGACTCAAGGGGATCAGGGAGTCGTGTGGGCAACCGTTCAGATGATGAACGTCTGCCTCTTTGGTCTGTTTCTGATGTCTGTAACCCTTTAAGGCACTAGAGAGAAAAGAGAGTTTATATACTCTGCCCCATCCAAGACTAACCCTAAGTTTCATGGGTTGAAATTAGTCTTTTGGGCTCACTCTCACTAAAGCTATTAGGTTTAAGTGAAAAGAGCATATTAAACCCAACAATCTCTCACTTGCTCTTTTGGACACAAACTTGAGTTCATAAACCCAAGACTATGTAGCCCATAAGCCATCATCATCTGATTATACAACGCATCCCTTGTCTCGAGCTAACCTGGGGACCTACCATCTGTCACTCATCAAGGCTCCTGATAATCTTTGAAAGATTATCTAATTCGGCGCTACTCCACTAAAAGCCCGAACGTGAACTCCAAGATTAATGACCCTTATAACATGAATATGCATCGCCCCTTTGTAGAATGTCTATAATTGATTGACAAGTTTTCTGTAACTTAATCAATTATTTATTCCCTTGACTATGATAGTTTCTCTAATGGATTACATGCACTGGCCAGTGTCTTTAATATCCAAGTACCGAAACATATCAAGGGGACATATCCTACAAATTCCATGTTGTTTATCTCATAAATACCGATAATCAAATAATCTCACTCCCAAAATACCGAGTTATTGGCCGTCAATAGATCGAACCTCACCCGTTGGTAAATCAAAGAATGAAAACTATTTGATTAACTATTTATAATAAACTCAGGATTAAGAGCAATCACATAACTATAGTTAACAGGAGATTTGATACCTTATGACAGAAAAACAACCTTAATCAAATCTCTCCTTGATCCTTTCAATGTGAATGTTAATTCACACCAATATTTTACAATGATTCGGACAAAACCATTTTATAAAATATTGCAGCCTAAATAAAGTGCCCAACTTTATTTAACAGCTGTGAATCCATTCATCAATTGTGAGAACTTATGATCATGTCCTCCATGAATGTATCCATATGATCATATACTCCACAATTTGATCCGGACCTTAATGTTTGTAAATAGTGTGCAAAATAAATAAATAAAACCTTATTTATGAAATTCAGAAAATTATTTTATTGTTTCATCGTCTTACTCCAAGAGCACAATGAAACCAATAACTCTCACTCGCTTAATGCAAGTCTGGGATCCTCCTAAGACCTAAAGAAGTAACATGCCTCCTGAACACAAATTCAGGCAAACTCTTAATAATTGGGTCTACAAGATCCACCTCTATTCCTATCCTAGTTTAGTAAAACTCATAGTTCCAGGTTGATTTTCTTGAGTCAATGTCCATTTGAAATAATCGAATTTGTGAAAACTCAGCTTTTCAAGACTCCCACTAGAATATACTAGCATATAATCTCTGGTTCTCCAAAGATACTTGAGTACATGCTTAACAATAAGAGTAAATACCCTTTTTCGTCCCTGGAAATATTTGCGAAGCACAATTTAGTCCCTCGGTTTAAAAAAGTCACATCTCAGTGTTTCATATTTGAAAAAAAGGGCCACGTCCGTCCTTCCGTTAGTTGGCATCTAACGGCCCAACTAACGGTGCACACGTGGACCGTCACTTTGCTGAGTCACCGTTAAGTATGCCAGCTTGGAAGTAAAACGACGCCGTTTTGAAGGTGCCTTATGTCTTGTTGGAGTTTTGAACAGCTGAAGGTCCTATTTGGTCCCTGAAAAATTTATCGAGGCCCTATTTGGTCCTTAACACTAAAAAATCACCATTGCAGCAAACCTTTCAAACCACCATTGCAGCAAACCAAGGCTTATGCTATTGGCCAAGGCTTATGCTATTCGATCAGATTTCTCATTGTCAACAACCACCTGAAACCAAAAAAAGGATTACAACAATCTTTTACAATATATAACGAGCTTTCTACAGTACATATGAAGTGCCAATATGGATACAACCTTACCCAATGAAGCAGTAACCAACCCCTTTGAACGTCTAGGACATCCAACATAAGTCCTATTTAAAAGTACTTATGAGCCACTCACCTTCACTACTCAGGGTTATGCAAATGGATTATTTGCACCAGGAAGATGCTCCAAGTGGTTGCCCTTGAACTGCAGTGCAGGGGATTCAAGTACTGAGCCCTACATGGTCACTCACCACCAGATTCTTGCTCATGCAGCTGCTGTCAAAGTCTATAGGAACAAGTACCAGGTTACTATATAAACTATAATTAGAGTATGGAGAATATATTGATTGAGTCTTTTGATTTTATTCAAACAACCAGTGCACAATATATAGCCAAACAGAAAGCTGAAAAAGGAAAAATTAACTACAACCCCCACTGTTGATATGTCAATAAATGATTGAGATTGTTCACATGACATGATCATGAGATTGCTTTCCAACATAAACCATATTTGTAATGCACTACAGATTAGAATAAATTGAAGTGAGAGTCATCAAATTAGTTGTTGGTAAATTGGTAGAGATAAATTTAACTAAGAGTGGCTTTATTTCATTTAGAATTATCAAAAGGGACAAATTGGGATAACATTGAACTCTCCATGGGTAATGCCACTTTCCCAGTCAAAGGCAGATATAGAAGCAGCATCTAGAGCCCTTGCTTTCCTATATGACTGGTAATTTTTCCTACTTATTCTTCTTTTGGCTTCACATTAATTGCGGTGGTTATGGTTTATATGGACTTAATAAAACATCATAATATTTTTCTGGTAACGTGCCTAATGGATAAACGGACCTAACTCAAATTATTTCCTGACTTCCGAGGTTTATCGAGCCACTGAATTCTGGATCATACCCTGCTGAAATGGTTGATAATGCTGGTGAAAGATTGCCAAAGTTTTCAAGGGAGCAGTCCTTGATGGTTAAAGGATCTTTTGATTTCATAGGACTTAACTATTACACCGCAAATTATGCAGCCAATGTCCCTTGTACAAGTGAAAACCAAACTATTTTCTCAGATGCTTGTGCTTCTCACAAGTAAGACACAATAAGTGAAATATATTTTTTGGTTTCAGTTTGATCTTTCTTATGTTTAGAAAGCATTTGCTTACTTGAGATCTTAATTGTTGCATCAGCAACGAGAGATGGAGTTCAGATTGGTCCAAAGGTAAATGCATATTTTGGGATAACTGCTAAACACATTCAGTTAATAATAAAATTTTAATTTCATTGTTTAGCTAGAAAAGGTTTCTGCAATGGTGGTTTGAAAGGTTTGCTGCAATGGTGATTTTTTAGTGTTAAGGACCAAATAGGGCCTCGATAAATTTGTCAGGGACCAAATAGGACCTTCAGCTGTTCAAAACTCCAACAAGACATAAGGCACCTTCAAAACGGTGTTGTTTTACTTCCAAGATGGCATACTTAACGGTGACTCAGCAAAGTAACGGTCCACGTGTGCACCGTTAGTTGGGCCGTTAGATGCCAACTAACGGAAGGACGAACATGGCCTTTTTTTTTCAAAGATGAAACACTGAAATGTGACTTTTTTAAACCGAGGGACTAAATTGTGCTTCGCAAATATTTCCAGGGACGAAAAAGGGTATTTACTCTAACAATAATCTAGTATTCCTCTAGGTTCAGAATGGTACCGTCTCACTACTCTCACTACATGAGAGATGTCTGGTTTAACGCCCAACATGATATGCATGAGACTACCTTTGCCAAAGCATAAGATATCCTGCTCATGCATTCTTCCTTCTCAGGAGTCTTTGGTTACTCCTTAGGAAGATGAATTCCATATCTGAGAATTATAATTCTTCTCTTAGAATTCTCATGTTGAATTTTGGCAAGAGTTTTGTCAATGTAAGTAGCCTGAGGTGATGCCAACAACTTATTCTTCCGGCCTCATAAGAGTTTTATACCAAGAATATAATTGGCTTCCCCAGTACTTCCATACCAAAACACTAACTTAGCCAACTCTTTATGCTTGATATTACCTCCACATTGTTTCTAATAAGGAGCATATCATTTACATAAAGTACCAGAAAAGCTACTGTCTTTCGTTGTATCCTTTACATACAAATACACATCATTCATCAAGGTTCTCTCAAAATTAAAATTTTGATAACCTGATCAAAAATGATGTTTCAAGACTGGATGCTTGCTTAAGTCTATGAAATAGACTTTCACAACTTGCATATCGTGTGTTCCTACCCATTTGCTATAAACCCTTTTGGTTGATGTATGTAGATATCCTTACATCCAACTCCCAAAATGAAATCTCATAAATTGAGACTTATAGCAACTAAGAGAATCTGGATAGACTCAAGCATGGCGTCTGGCAAAAATTGCCTCCAAGCTAGCTTTGAAGGTTTTCACCTTCCTGTCCATCCTCTCTTTTCCTTTTATGTCCACATGCACCTTGTGGGTTTTACCCCTCTTAGTGTCTTTACTAGGACCGAACGGAGTTGAAATACAAGTATTTCATCTCATTGTTCATAGCTTGAGCAACACTTGATCAATAACATCTTCTAGTGCATTATCGTAATTAGTAGGATCAATGTCACTCAACAAGAGACAACTTGAGAGTTAACAAGGTTCTCTCCCACTACGAATGTACTGCACTAGACCTTGTGTATTTATAGGTAAAACAAAGAGTGGGTCAAATGATGGATCTTTAATTTCTTGAGGCTCCGCTTATCCTTGATATTGTTCCTTTACATTATCCTTGATATTGTTCCTTTACATGTGATACTAATATTTCTACTAGTTTCACTTATATATTATCATGTTGAATTTCCAATCATGGTTCTCTTATTTGTTCACTTAGAGATATATCTATCCCCTCTTGAACAATCAAGAGAACAGTGGATAAAGCTTCTAGAGATTCTAGAAATTCTTGATCTGAGATAAATCTCATCAAGAATAACCTAACTTAAGAGCTTATAATTTCTTATCTAGTCCTCCTTTAAGAAAATCACGTGAGTGCTCACTTAGATTATCTTGTCCTTAAGACTAAATAAGAAATCATCCCTAGTTCTCTTAGGGTAGCCAAAAGATATGCACTCTTCCATACAAGATTCCATCTTATTTGACTTCTGTTGTAGGACGTGTGCCATAGCACCCTAAATCCGAATATGGTTTGATCTGGGCTTGCACCATTTCCATAATTCTTTAGGTGTCTTTACAACAAACTTTGACGGAATCAAGTTAAGAAGGTACATTTCCTTCTCTTAGGCATCTCCCTTGAACAACATTGACAAAGATGAATAACTGAACATGATCTTCACCAAGTCTAGAAATGTTTGATTTTTGCATACTGCAACTTCATTCAACTAACGCGTTCTTAGAGTTGACAATTACGAAAACTATCCCCTCTTAAATCAGGTAAGACCTGAACTTACCAGACAGGTAGCCAACACTTTAGTCAGACTAAAGTGTTTTGATTTGAACACCTACATGCTTTTCTGCCTCAGACTTAAACCTCTTGGAAATTTCCAAAAGCTTTAGACTTATGGCGCACTTGGTTCATCTGTCCAAATCCAGAGTAAACATTCATATAATGAAGTATTCATCACCTCTTCTGGTCTGATCGCTAATTGGTCCATATACATTAGTATGTACCAGTTCCAGTTGAATAGTTGCGCAAACCTTTTTGGCCCTTGTAGGATTGCTTGGCCATTTTACCTTCCAAATAGGACTAACATGTAGCTGTTAGTTAAAAGATTCTTGAACTTTCAGTTCCTCTTTTAACTAAAACAAGTTTACTACTTGAGATAATGTGACTCAATCACAAAGGCCAAAGTTATGTTTCATTTGAAACTTTTATTTCTTTGGTGAAAATCCTTGTTCATCATCCTTTCCATTCAACACAAAAATTTAGGGGGTATAGGACAAAGGTAATAAAGACTATTTAAACAATGTACCAGAACAAAACAAGACAAATATGAACTTCGAAATGTAACTGAGGAATCAATTGCATTGTCAAACCATGTTTTAACCAAAACAACTAATAAAAATTGAATTCCTCTTGAAATCCGGAACAAATAAACAGTCACCCAAAACCATAGTCTTATAAATAACTTGTCCTACTGCAAATGCAGACACAAGTTCCCATTTTCAAGCTTAAAATATCTCTGTCCATTGCTGACAGTATGCCATGTTTGAACTACTACAAAGAGTAACAAACATAATCAGTGATTCCTGAATCAATAATCCATTCACTGATCAGGCCTTGATTGCCCATGTCTGGTTCTTTTCATCACCTCTGGGCAATTTTTCTTTCAGTATCCCTTCAGTCTGCACTTGAAGAACTTGCCTTGCGGCTTCTTCATAGCAACTGGTTTGACAACTGATAACCAAGTCATTTTGTTCTTGTTACCACCCTTGGGTTTTTCCCTTTGGATTTAACAAGACTCTTAGCAAAACCTGCACTGACTGCATTCTGTCTAGATGAGCTGCTAGACTCAGCAAACATGTCATTAAGAGTCTGAAGCATTTCTACTCCACTCTTAATCATGTACACTTGCTTATGCAAGTACTTGGAAAGACTGACAATAATATAGCAGCGAACTACCATATCTGCCCTTTCCTAATCTGAGAAATGCATCTTAGTTTCCTTAGACGCATCCTCTGCAGGTTGCTATGGCCCTCGCATTGTCAGGACAAATTTTAGCTTCCATGTTTTAGAAAAATATCAAAAATTTGCTTTTCACTTATTCATAGTTGGTACCATCTAGAGGTTTTCGACTCAAAATCAATTCTAAGATATTTTCTGAAAAATATATAAAGCACACAATTACAAACAAATAATGCAATAAACAAATGAAGTACAAGTAGATTCTCATAACTACTCTTGTTTATTGTTAACAATCCTTCAGTTTATCTTTACAAGGCTTACGATGGGCAAGTCACTTGTAAAAACCAAAATTGTTATTTGGGCCTTCAGTGCCATTGCCAGAGCCTCGATGGGAGGGTTAACAATTTTACCAAAGTTGAATGTAATTAACCATTGTTTAATTTCAAAATTATCCTTAGTGTCTAAGCATTGTCGACGATGGGCCGTACAATACTTTACTAAAATTTTGAAATTATTAAGATTTAATCTAGTGAAATCTGATTATCCTTATCCGATGGGGCTTCAGTGATAACCATTTCACTAATAAACCCACAAATGGAGCCCGCAGGTTTTAAAATTAATTAATTTTTAAAACCTTCACCCATTCAACATTTTTGTTTGAGAATTTTCATAAGCCCTGTCGAATTCATTGTTTAATTTCAAAATTATCTTTAATAACTTAGTATTATCGACGATGGGCCGTACAATACTTTATTAAAATTTTGAAATTATTAAGGCCCAATAAAATCCAATCATGCTAATACGTTGGGGCCTCACATGATTATTTAATTGATAGGCCCACAATGCGCCTGGAGGTTAAATTAATTTCTTAATTTAAATCTCCTCCCATAATAATTTAGGTCCAATCTAATAAAATCCAATCATTCTTATTCGATGGGACTTCACATGATTATTTTATTAATGGTCCTTATAATGCGTTTGAAGGTTAAATTAATTTCTTAATTTAAATCTCATTCCATTCAACATAAGCAATATTTTCCAATTTCCAAGAATTATTTAATTGAGAGTATCCTTTGTTTGATTTCAAAAACTATGTAAGCAAGAGCGCCGATGAACGTGCATCACTTAGCTTATCTGAATTTTGAAATCATTAAGGTCCTAAAATCCGGTCATGATAGGCAGCGTGTGCTTCACATAATCATGATACATTATTGTGGTATGCAGCGTGTGTTTAACACATGACCATTTTAGTAGACCCACAAAATACTCGCAAAATAAAAGAATTCTCTTAGGAAATTTTCTTACTAATTGTCTTGATTTTAAACTCCAAAATTAATCAATTTGATTATTCTAGATTTTACCAAAATCATAATAATTAAATTAATTTTCAAAATTAATATAACCATTAATCTAGATTCTGTTTGCAAAATCATAATAATCATAATTTTATTTTACCGGAATATTTAAAATCAAAAACTACGCGCATAAACTTTCATACTAGTCGGTAATGACATAATAGTAAATATGCACATATGACATGTGATCATGCAGCAATATGGCACCTTCCTATCCTATATGACATGTTATCGCAAATATCATGTTAATCGCACATATAATTCATATCATTCAATAAAAGCATTAAATAATAAATCCTAATTACTTTAATCTATGACCTTCCTATTTTAAAGAAAATAAAATTAGATAAAATATTAAACATTGGATTCGACTTTCTTCTAGCCCATAGTATCTGTCTCAAGCCCCTTTAGGGTTTCCATGGACCCAAAAGCCCAAAGACTCAATCCTTTGGCGAGAAACCCTAGGACGCGAAAAAGGAACCCTAGCCGTCAGGTCTTCCGCGCCGTCACCCGAAGTCAAATCAGGCCGAAACTCCAGGGGAAGGACCGCCACATATAGACGAGTGCACCGCCGTCGGAACCACCCAAAAAGGTGGCCGGACGCTCCCTCACTCTCCCATTCTTTGCCGGAGAGTGGCGGCCACTATCATCCTCTTGTGGAGGCGCGTGGAGGCTCCGATGGAGGCGATCCACCCACCGTTGCGTTCGTCTTTCTGTCCTCTTTCCAACCATATATAGGTTGCCTCGTTCTGAGATCGGGAATTCCTCGAAAAGTCTCCGACAGTGCTGACTGCGCATCTTCCTCGCGGTTTCTCGATCTTGAATTTTTACAAAATATTGAAAAATACACAAAAATTTCGAAAAATTAAAAAAATAGCAAGGAGGAAACCTAATCATATGGGATTAGCCTCCTTGTTACAAATCGAGAAATACACGAGAGACCCTAACCATGGATTAAAGCATTTTTACCAATTAAAATCTAAACTTTTATGAAAATGAACTATAAAAATTAAAACATGAGTATCAATAACAGATACAGAATAAATGTGCCATATTTTTGAATTCACAAAAATAAATCAATAAATCAAAGTTGATCTAAATCCCCTTCACAATCTAGCTCTGATACCAATTGAAGGTATATCATCAGAAACGCGGAAGCGCATCGTACCGATGCGATGAGGAATGAAGAACACCGCCTTAATTACCTGGAATGAAGCAACGAACATGACAAATTCTCACGTTCAGTTTTCCTCCTCAAGCCTCACGATCTGCAGCAACGCACCACGAACGGTCGCAATTCCGCTCTACGGTTGATCTTCCAGGCCATGACTCAAGGGGATCAAGGAGTCGTGTGGGCAACCGTTCAGATGATGAACGTCTGCCTCTTTGGTCTGTTTCTGATATCTGTAACCCTTTGAGGCACTAGAGAGAAAAGAGAGTTTATATACTCTGCCCAATCCAAGACTAACCCTAAGCTTCATGGGTTGAAATTAGTTTTTTTAGGCTCACTCTCACTAAAGCTATTGGGCTTAAGTGAAAAGAGCATATTAAACCCAACAGTTACCTGATACTTGAATTTTTTTTTATTTCTTTTATAATATACTATATGTGGTTACCGTATATGACTTTTTTTATCCCTACAAAAACTATATATATTTGTAGCCCTGCATAATAACTTTTTACATGTATTTGAGTATTTTTATGTATAAAATATAGAATTTCATGTATTAATCTAGGTCATGTCATTCATCTAGTGACTCACCGGTTGAACCAGTAATCCAGTACCCCAACCAAATAAACGACCGGGTCGGGACCTAATAACATTAATATTCGATGCATGTTTGTGTGTCTTATCTTTAGTTTTCTTCTCTTTAAAAGTAGAAGTTTTGCTAAATATATTTTTATAAAAACGCTTACCAAGAAAAGAGCTTTCTTTTAGAACGAAGAAAAAAATTAAAAAAAAACTCTTAAAATGAGCTTTTTTTAATTAAGATGTATATCAATTTTTTATTATATTTCTTTTATAATTTTAACCTTATTCTAAATTTGTATTTATAGATTTTATCCCTTACCTAATAAATTATTTTATCTTCTCTTCTTAAAATTCATTAGAACAACTTTATATAATCACCAAATAGCTTTTAATTTTATTTTTTAAGTTCTTTTTTTTTTTAACTTTAGCTTAAAAATATATTTTAGTTTTAAAAAAGATGTGCCAAAGGGGCTCATCTATCACTACCACTTTAACATTGAATTTTATCACAATAAAAAGAAATAATACTTGAACAAGTTTTATTAATGAGTAATTTTCATGATTATTTTAAATGAATTAATTTTAAATTTCGTAAAGAATGTATAAAAATTAAATTTGTATCAATATTATTATTTTAAAAAATGCAATATTACTAAAATAATCAAAAGAAAGTTTGACACTAGTAAAAAAAAAAAAATCATTTATTAAAAATAGGCAAAAATAAAAACTCATAAAAACCGTTAAATGGTCATTATTATATTCAGTAAAAAATTAATTAATTATTTTTCCTAATTTTTAAACGACTCACAAGTTTTATCCAGTGTTTTAAAATCTGAATCGGACTGGCCAAGTCAACCTGGGCTTCGTTGATCGGCCATGCACTTAAACCAGTTTCGACCGTTCGACTTGGCCAAGTATTGGCGACTCGACGGGTCATATGAAACCCGGGTCAAGCTATTTTTTGATGGTTGCAGATCTCCAATGAAGTTGCTAGTGCTGGAAACTAACAAGGCAGATCTGCACGAGCCAACCTTCGATCTGGAACTTGTGGCAAGCGAAGAGCACCACAACTTGAGCGGCAGTTAGACAGTGCTAAACTCGATCTTAGGTGACCAAGGAAAACACGTAGATTTTCAAAGAAAGAATGTTGAGGGGAAGCAAGCATGAGAAATCAGTCCAGCAAATGGTACTGACCATCATCGCTTGGGTACAGGGAAGGACACCAAGGCTAGTGGATAGAATACAAGGGAGTTGCTTGAGGACAATGAGAAAGTAATGGGGAAACGGGAAACACACTCAGCTTCTGAGGACTTTTCAGTGACAATGCACAGGGTGTGGGTCTCGAGACTGACATTACCCATACCAATATGTTACAAGCTAAATTGAGTGGCCCTGCTCCACCGATTGCACAAGCCAATCATAATGGAGCCCATATATTTCCAACCTATCAAAACACCGATAATTGGATCAATTTACCCTCTTCCAAAATGTTCCCTCTACAAACAAGGTCTATAGATCAACTTCTTCCCATTCAATCTCAATCGTCCATCATAAGCTTCCAATGTCCAGCCCAACCATCTTGGACCTTGAGGACAAGGTCAATTTTCATAGGCCAGGACCTATAGCAGACTCAAGTGGAACCAAGCCCAGGAGACATATTAGATAAACCAAATATTTATTGGTTTATGTGAAGGGAAGCCCGTTAATTAATAAGTCCAGTAGTTAAATAATTTATAATATAACTTAATATAAAATTAATTAAACTGGTTGAAGTTGTAGATATAAGGTATGTTTTGATGATAACAAAATGGCAACAACAAAAAGAGAAGAGCATTGGTCAAGAGCAAAAAGTATAAACCATATATGGATATTGAAGATGTATGATGTAGCCACACAAGAAGAATAATGTCATATCAAAGTGGCAAGATCATTGGATCAAAAGCAACAAGGAATAATTAGAAGAGCAACACCAAGATCAAAGACAACAAACCATGGACAACATCTAAGAGAAGCTCAATATCATAACCATGGTGAAAAATGATCAAAACCAACAAAGTGTCAAGAATTGTCATATCCAACAAGTCAAAGCATCAAACTCAAGTAAAAATCCAAGACACAAGACATAAAGCTAAGTCTAAAACTATATTTAGAATATATCTTTAAGACTTAGAATATATGTGAGGGTATATGGTAGATTGCATTTCATGAACTCAAAATTTTTCTCAAAGTAAACGTGTTTTTCGAATTGCATAATTATAACCTTTATATACTTGAAATTGTTTTGAAAAACCCATGGAAAAGATCATTGACATATTTTATAACTTCAAAACATATTTATCAAGTCAATATCTTTTACAAAAAGTGGTTGGAAGCAAGCTAGAACACAATTGAACTTAAAATTTGTTGCTTAATTTTGCTGCTTCCTTCCATACAATTTTTCGTATCCAAGATGATGGATTTGGATCTTGTGTTCTTCATAAAAGTTGTAGATCTTTCTTTTATCTTTCCAAAGAGACCAAGATCACATCAATCCGACAAGAATAGCTCAAGTTATGTGCAAAATACGAAATAATGTTATTGTTGTCGTATTTCCAACCTTTCCAACAGGTTGGGAATCGATTCCTTATGATCAGGAATCGATTCTCACTCTCTAGAAAAGTTGGGAATTGATTCCCACTCATTGGGAATCAATTCCCCATGTGACAGAAAGCTTATAACGGCTATAAACGGCTAGTTTTGTGAAAAAACACTATAAATACATTCTTTATGACCCTAAAATGAAATGATCATTATTCCTACACATCTTAAGGATGATTTGAGAGCTTCTACACTATCATTTGCATATTCTTTCATATGTTTCAAAGATCAAACATATTTGAACTCATATCTTGAAAATCCATATACTTATAGTGCTTCAAGTTGTATATCCACACTTTGAGAGTGTATATTCATTTCCAAATATTTCTCTCCTTGTAGTCTTGAGTTGAAAAGGTTGTGAAACCCATTGTTTGAGAGGTAGTCAAGTACCTAAGTAAATTTGGAGTGAATTGTAAGGTTGCCACGTACCTGTAAACTTGGAGATTGTAAGGTATCTAAGAACCCGAAGTCTTGAAAGATTGTAAAGGTTTGTCAAGCACCCATGAAGCTTGACCATTAGCGAAAGAGTTGATCGAGCGGCTTCAGTATGGACGTAGGTCTCAAGTGGTGTTGACCAAACCAGGATATATTGTGTTTGCAATTCTCTAAACTCTAAACTCTTTATTTCTAGCACTTTAATTTCTTTTTTGATATCTTGTATGTGTTAGAATAAGTTCTATAATTGTGATATATTATATATTATGGATTGTTTGAATGTATTGATTAGTTTTCCACATATCAAAGTTTGCTTGAAATGAACCAAATGGTGGTAGCTCAGTTGGCGCATGGGAGCTGAGCAGGTGGGGGTGAGGGCATGTGTTCGAACCTTCCCAGTACCACCTTTGGGAGGAGTTTAAAGCCTTAATCCTGGACCCGCCCCGAATCGGACTAGTCGCGAAGCGATGAGCCGATGGAATATTTCCAAAAAAAGTTTGCTTGAAATGATTATTTAGAAACTATAAGGGGGGTTTTGCGAAAATCTTGTAATACTCAATTCACCCCCCCTCTTGAGTATGGAAACCACATTCCTAACAGAAGTTCTAGTTAGGGGTGTAAATGGGTCAGGCTATGGCAGACTTTGGCCTTCATGGCCTAGGCCTACGTAAAAATATGTTGAGTCTATCTAGCCTATTAACCTATTAAAATCTTGGTTTATAGACAAGGTCTGGCCTACTCTTAAAAAATGAAAAGCCTAACATGGCCTATAGGCCTTCTAGGCCTACTAATTATTACATATTTATATGAACAATATGAAACCAATAAACCTATATGAAACCAATAAATTAGGGTGAGAACATGGCCTAAAATTCTCTTCTTTCTAACTAGAATTTCCAACAAACGAATCAGTGCTCTAGGGAAGGAATTAGGATAAGAACTGAGAAGCAGTGCACAAGAGAAGGAATTAGGATTGGGAGTTGGGATTTAGGATAAATGAATAATAGTTAAGATAAATATATTATTTTATTTAAAAAATTTAAGTAGGTCAGCCTACAGGCTTGTAGGTCAGGCTTTTCATAAATGGCCATGACCTATTTGTTAAATAGCCTTTTCTACAAGCCTAAGCCTATTCTAATTTTCAAAAAAGGCCAGCCCAGCCCAGCTGTCCCATTTACATCCCTAGTTTCAGTGACCTACTCGTTGAACCAATGGCCCAATAAACTAGTATTTCGACCGAGTCGATAATCGGATCGAGTTTTAAAACACTGATTTTATCAACTTTGGTTTGAAGTTATTAACATATTCTGAACGTTGACTCTGGGCAGATAATTAAGATTATAAGGTATGTTTTTTCTTCTATTGAAATTTAGTCCTTTTATTTTTGTCAATTACATGGATTTTCTTTAAAATTTATTCAAAATATTTGTTGTTAAATAAATTAAATACTAACTCCTACTTAGATTTAGTCCATATTAACTCTTATTTTTCAAACATTTAACTTCTTAAGCACGTGATTAATAAGTTTTAAAATTATTGCTAAAATTTAGAAAAGCATACATTAAAAAAATATTTGAAATTATATATATAATATATATAATATATATATATATATATATATATATATATATATATATATATATCAAATTAAAAAAGGTTTGAAAAGTATTATTTTTTAAAGAAAAAATATAATGAAAAGTTAATTTATTCTGAACTAAGCTTACTCATCATTAATAGATAAGGTTATAGGAGTAAATCATGAGAGGTGAAATGTGACTGTAAATCCATTTTAGCCTGCGTAATCAACGGAATTGGCAAACATGTGAATTATTGGGACATGATGTGTTACTGGATCAAACTTGGTCCGTTTTTACTTCTTCCTAAGGAAGACCCAATCTGCTCCATCAAAAAATATAAATGACATTTAGAGTTCCTTCTAAGAACATGGGCATAGTATTTATACCAGCCCAAAATCGATGTACGTAGCTGTAATTCTCACTCCCAGTCTCAGGTATAAGTCTAATGTCCTTTGATTTATCCACAAGCACGGATGCTGTATCTAACTGTAACTTTCGCACTCGGCAAGCATATACGCACGGCACAGCATAATAGTAAGTTTCATTTAGTATTTAACCAATTATCTAATTAATTAACTTAATTGTAAAGAACTAGAGATCATCAGTATATATTTTAAATTTCTGTGTGGATCTTGCTAACTAGTGCCACCAAGAGAATACAAAAGAAGTATTATTCAATGCTATATTTCTTGAATTGAGTAAAGAACATTCTTTTAATATATTTAAAAAAAATTGGATTTGTTAATGTATTTTAAATTAAATTTGTTGTTATCTACCATTAATATTTATATCTCATTGTATTTTAAAGACACAGTTATCTTTCATAATGTATATTTTTATCTTCTATCATTTTTCCAAGGCAAGTTAAAGACAATAAATTATTTATAATTATAAATGGGAAAAACATTTCTGCAGCCATTTTAGATAAGGTTGTCTACCGCTACCTTTTTCACTAAGCATGACCGGTCGTACTTTAAAATTGCATTTTCTCTCTCCGCCACGTCAGCCGAGTGTCTGAGGAAAGAGGAAAAAAAACAGCTTTATTGTTATAACTAAGTATGACCGGTCATACTTAGTTAAAAAAGAGTAGCTGTAGATAACCTTATCTAAAGCGGCTGTAGAAATATTGTTTTCATTATAAATACACTCTAATTATTATAACACACTTAAACAACAGGGATAACAAAGTTTAATTAATATGTACCCTTAGATATAAGTTAAGGAAAAAATAAATATCTATTAGTTTTTATTAATTACTGAAAAAAATAAATTATTAAATAATTTTAATTTTTAAGATATGAAATACCTGTACTTTTTATTTAATATGTTTTTAATTCCTTAACTTGTAATCGAAGGACACTCAATAATAAAATTCTAAAAAAATATATATATCTAAAATGGTGCATACTCCATGGATGAGCACGTCAAATAATTAGTTTTGAAAATCTCGTCCTGATATTTCTTCCTTTTAACCGAGCAATCAACATGATATGCATTTTGGGCTTGTAATGGATGACTGTATTTTCCTTTGTCCACTCTTAGATCTTTTGTTTTTTTTGTCGGGCAATAGGATGTTCGTTCGGCCATGTTGGAGCTTTTTAGTTCTCCAAAATGAAGTTCTTTTTAAAGTAAAAAAAAAAATCTCACGCAGATATAAAATATTAAAATCTAATATTAATCTACAGTTTTTTCTTTCTCTATCAGTACACCTTAAATTAATTATTGTATCAACTTTAATTTTAAGTAAATATTTTTATTTACCGTTTATTCATATATTTGTATTTATTCTATTCTTTTTAAAAAAATGGTGCTATGCATATAATTACATACAAATACAATTCATTAGTCAACTTTCTTGAAATAAATTCTTACAAATAATTATTCAATAATTTACTTGTTGAAATTAATTATTTTATATAAATGTATTTTAAGACCAAAATATAATTAGTTAAAGGGTTTGATGTTTGTCATTTTAAATGACATAAGTTATGTCATTTAAAGAGAGAGATAAACACAAGAAATGAATATTCATGGGAGAGAAATTAGGTGGTTTTTTTAATTTAAATTTTAAATAAAAAAATAATTTCTTGTGTCTATCTCTCTCCTAAAATGACATAATTTTATGTCATTTAAAATAACAAACACTCTTCCCTTAGTTAAATAACTAAAATGCTTGTTATCAAAAAAAAAAAATAACTAAAATGCTAGATTACTTAAATAAATTACAGAATAATCTTCTCTTCCTTGGAGGATGTAGCATGAATTCATGGACCGCTATTTATCACTCAATTCATGATCTCAAGACATAAAAGATTAATAGCATCATATTAATTATAAATTTTGTATTTTGCTATACTGAAAAAATGTTGATAATAAATATTTTGATATATTTTTTTTTCATGTTCTTTATTATCAGATAAAATTTAATATTGATCCCATAATAAACAATGAGTCCAAATTATTTAATGGGATCAATATGGAATATCACTTAGTAGTAAAAAAATATGTTAAATAAATATGTTATTAACATTACTATTATGGGAAGGTTATATTTACAAATTTTTTATTTACAAACTCTTACAAACTATACTATATATAGCCGGTCATACTTCAATCAAGAGTGTAATTAAAAATTTGTAAACAGATCCCTTCTCTTATTATTATCATGCCATCAGCTATTTTACTCGAATGAAGGTGCATCCTCTAAATTCGGTTCGGCGGTTCCACATGTGAACCATCAATTTCCTATCACTATGTATGAAAAATAAAAAACAAAAACGATTGTCATTGATGGAAGGATTACCTTATCACTTATCAGGAAATTAGGTAAGGAAGAAATGTGTAATATTGCAACATGGCCCTTGAAAAAAGGCTCATTTGCGCATTATTATTTGGGAAGAAATCCTGAATTTACTGTGTGCAGACGTGCGGTTATGGCAGGGGTGGCAATTCGTGTGAGTAGATTGTTTGTGTTCGTTCCAAATTTGATACCAACATAAATACATTTAACCTGCTCAACATAAACAGATATTTGTGTCAAAACATTCCACGTAAATATAACTTATTAACACAAATTGAAAAAAAATATATATATATATATAATTACGTATAAAAAACAATAGATTATACCCTTAGCGTAAAGAGATCCAACGTAAAATCTACTGATTTACCCTTTTGAGGACGAAGTTAACGATTTGATTTTGAAGACCCGTGCGTGGAAGAAGAAAAAAGGCAAGCGACAAAGCAAACTTTTTTTCTTCAAAGACCCCATGGCATGGCAAAACAGGTGACAATACCTACTTTAGTTACTCTCGAGACTGAATAAAATAAAAAACAGTCTGCTGAAAAGTGAAAGGAAAAGAAAAACTGTGTATCCTTTTAAAGGATGATTCTTATAAGAAAGAGAAAAAGATAGATGGGGAGAGAAAAAAAAACTTACTATCTCTCTCCCTTATGATTTATCTCTTTTTCTGTATTAAAAGTGTTGTCAGAAAAGCAATACACATGTTGCGGCCCTCGGCACTTGGAAATATAAATTTTGTAGTATACAGTTATTGGTACTTGTTCATTGCAAACTGATGTAATTGGCTACCTTGGTATGCATGAAACGGATGCAAGAATACAACCGCAAGTTTAGATAAGGGTGGTCATATTTTTCAGGGTAAATTACACATAAACACCTTGTACTTGGGTGGACTTTCAAAAGACCACCTTGAACTTTCAATTAACTTAATTAACCCCCTTAAATTATAACATTAAAACAATTTAACATATTTGATAATATTAAGACGATAGTACCCTTATTCTCAACTCATCCATAATCGTTGCCACTGTCCACTAATCTTGCACCATCATCCTCCGACGACCACTTTATCATAATCATTGCCTCTACTTTCAAATGCAGTTTCTAATGAAGATTTGGTAAACAATCACCAACCCAACAATCAAAGTAATTCCCCACTTTTGTTCACCTAATACCATCATCTGGAAAGTTGGAGTAAAAGTACCCTATTAATGACAATAAAAAAATAGAGAAGTTAAAAGAACCTTACAAACTAATGCAACCCAATGAAGTTGATAAATTGAATTGATTGAACAAAGAAGATTATTTTGAAAAATGAAGAATTTATCAAAGATATGTCGTCGAAGTTTTGATCTTTTGTTTGAGAGACCCAATTGTGGCGGTTATAGGGTGGTGCAACAGGTGGCAGCAGAAGGTGGTGGTTAGCGAGCAATGAAGCGATAAACAGAGTTGCCAACATGCAATGACAATAGATACAAGTGTCAGTGGCATTTTGAGATTGAAATAGGGGTATTATTGTCTTAGTATTATCAAATATGTTAAATTGTTTTAAAGTGATAGTTTAAGGGGGTGAATTTATTTAATTGAAAGTTTAAAGTGGTCTTTTGAAACACCACCTAACTCCAAGGTGGTTATGTGTAAAGTACCCTATTTTTTATGATTCCTTCACGATGAAGGATTGTAGGAACCGCCTTCTCTTTGTTAGTTATAAATAGAATCGTAGGTTCTTAATGTTATAGCAACCAATTAGTGTGAGAGTTAAACACTTCTATTCCCGTAACCTTTCTTTGTGTACCCAATTTTGTGTTTTATACTTTGAGGATTATTGGGTGTATTGGGATTGGGGTTTGAGTGTTTGAGTTATTTCCACCTGTTGTACTCTACTTCATTTTTAGTAGATACTTTTGGTTTGTCTCCGCCTTGGAGTAGGTACATTGTCGAATCACATAAATACTTGTGTCTTGTGTGATTGCCATTTTATTTTCCATCTTATTTTCTCTATCAATGAGATTGAGAAATTTGATGGTAAAATTAGCTTCAGCTTATCACGCATCAAGATGCGTGCTATTTTGGTCCAACAAGGACTACAAAAGGCACTTTGGCAAAAAGAAAAAATTTCCAAGAAAAAGAAGTTGATGATAAAGCTTTGACTACAAGCACAACCATTCCAACAAAAACAGTGTTCGCTGCGAAGTTGGCAGAAGTTGACGAGAAGGCTCGCAGTGCAATTTTTCTTAGTCTCTCAGACAAGGTGTTATGCGAAGTTGTGGAGGAAGATATTGCACTTGGCATGTGGCAGAAGCTTGAAACCCTATACACGACAAAATCTCTCGCCAAAAGGTTGTACCTCAAAAAAAGTCTTTACACACTACGAATGAAAGAAGGTACGCCTTTAAGGAACACATTGATGAATTTAATCGGGTAGTAATGGATCATATAAATGTTGAGGTTAAAATTGATGGTGAAGATCAAGCCCTTATTTTATTATGTTCTCTACCCCTTTCATATGAGCATTTTGTTACTACTTTTCTCTATGGTAAAGACTCCATTAGCATGGAAGATGTTAAGGCATCCTTAATTTCTCAAGAGTTGAGAAAAAAGGTTTCGGGCAATAACACCGCTGAAATCGGTAATAGTCTTATTACACGAGGGAGAAGTCAAAATAAGGGACCACTAAATAGAGGCCGGTAAAAATCCAGATCAAAGAAAAATGTTGAGTGCTACTACTGTCACAAAAAAGGGCACATTAAGTGGGATTGTCCTAAATTGAAGAAAAATAATAAATTTGATAAAAAAGACAATAATAATGATAGTTCTTTTGTTGTTGTAGAGGAAAATTCCTCATAAGACAATGTTCTTTCAGTCACTATTGTTGATTCTAGCTCAGAAAATGAGTGGATTCTTGATTCAGGTTATTCGTACCACATGTGTCCCCATAAAGATTGGTTCACCATATATAGACCCATAAATGATGGTACCATCTTAACGGGTAATAATATGACTTGCAAAACTATTGGGATAGGTACATTTCAAATTAAGATGTTTGATGGTGTTGTGATAACTTTGACAGATGTTCGACATGTTCCAAAGTTGAAGAAGAATTTGATTTCTCTGGGTGCTCTTGATTCTATTGGTTATAAGTTTTTTGCTGAAGGTGGAATATTAAGAGTTACTAGAGGTTCTCTAATTGTGATGAAAGGAAAAAGAAGTGGTCTTTATTTTTTGTAGGGTGATACAGTTTATGGCTTTGCTTCGGTTTCCTTAACAGTTGATCCAGAATCAAACACTACTGATTGTGGCATATGCACTTGGGGCATATGAGCGAGAGGGGCATTACCAAATTGAGCAAACGTGGTTTGCTTTGTGGCCAGAAAGCAGCTAAAATTGACTTCTGTGAGAACTGTGTTTTTGGCAAACATAAAAGAGTTAGATTCGGTAATGGTGTGCATAGAACCAAATGAACTGTGGATTATATTCATTCTGCTCTTTGGGGTACTTCACAAGTTCCCTCTCTCAGTGGTTCCAGGTATTTACTGACTTTTATTGATGATTATTCCCGTAAAGTCTGGGTTTATACCTTGAAGAATAAAAATATTGTGTTCCAAAAGTTTAAGGAATGGAAGGCCATGATAGAAAATCAGACTAGTAAAAAGGTGAAGCATTTTCGTACTGATAATGGTTTAGAATTCTGTTCAGGAGAATTTAATGAGTTTTGCAGGAAAGAAGGCATTGTAAGACACCGCACAGTCAAAAGTACTCCACAACAAAATGGAGTTGCAGAACGCATGAACAGAACTCTTTTAGAGAGAGCACGTTGCATGCTCTTTACTGTAGGTCTTCCAAAGAAGTTTTGGGATGAAGCAGTCAACACAGCTAGTTATTTGGTGAACAGGTCTCCATCAACTTCTATTGAGTGTAAGACACCTAAGGAACTATGGTCAGGTAAACCTACTGATTGTTCTTGTTTAAGAATTTTTGGTTGTCTAGCCTATGCTCATGTCAGTGAAGAGAAATAAAGGCCTAGAGCCAAGAAGTGCATTTTTCTTGGATATGGACAAGGGGTGGAAGAATATAGATTGTGGTGTCCTGATCTGAAGTCACCCAAGTTTCTAATCAGCAGGGATGTCACTTTTAATGAATCTTTTATGCTTCAACAAAAAAAGAATTCAATTGATACAGATGCAGGTTATAGTGAAAGTGGCAAACATCAGTTGGAGTTACAATTTGATGCTTCAGAGACGATGCTTGAAGCAACTACAGATCAACCCACAGAGGAGGAGGTGAAACACGAGGAAGCACCACCACAACAGGACACTATTGCTGCTCGGAGACAGCGCAGACAGATCAAGCCACCCCAGAGGTATGCTTATGCAGATCTAGTTGCTTATACTTTGTTTATGGCAGAATCTTTATAAGAAGAGGAGCCTTCCATTTACTGTGCTGCCATTGCAAGCAAAGAATCTGCTAAATGGGTTGTTGCTATGATAGAAGAGATCGAGTCTCTTCATAAGAATCAGACATGGGAGCTTGTTAAACCACACAAAGGCCAGAAGATTATTAGCTACAAATGGGACGTCTTCAAAAGAAAAGAAGGAATTCTGGAGTTGAAGATGCTAGGTACAAGGCACGTTTGGCAGAAAAAGGATACAGTCAAAGAGAAGGAATAGATTTCAATGAAGTCTTCTCACTAGTGGTAAAGCATACTTCAATTCGTGTTTTACTTGCATTTACTGCCTTGTATGATTTGGAGCTTGAACAACTTGATGTTAAAACTGCTTTTCTTCATGGTGAGCTAGAGGAACAGATTTACATGCATCAGCTTGAAGGTTTTGTTGTCCAAGGAAAAGAAGATCATGTTTGCTTGTTAAATAAATCACGGTATGGGTTAAAGCAATCCCCACGATAGTGGTATAAGCAGTTTGATTCTTTTATGATTGATCATGGTTATTCTAGAAGTAGCTATGACAGTTGAGTGTATTTTAGGAAGCTATTAGATGGTTCATTTTTGTACTTGTTATTATATGTCGATGATATGTTGATTGCTGCTAATAACATGTCAGAAATTTCTAAGTTGAAATCACAGCTCAACTCAGAGTTCGAGATGAAAGACTTAGGTGCAGCTCGGAAAATTTTGGGCATGGAAATTCTTCGAGACCATGAAGCAGGAAAGTTTTGTTTATCTTAGAGAAGTTATATTTAAAGTGCTTGAGCGTTTCGAGATGGAAAGTTCCAAGCCAGTTTATACACCACTTGCTACGCATTTTTGCTTATCAGCGAAGTTGTCACCACAGACCGATGAGGAGAAGGAGCACATGTCACGTATTCCTTATGCTAGTGTTGTTGGCAGTCTTATGTATGCCATGGTATGTACTCATCTTGATATTTCACATGTTGTTAGTGTTGTCAGCAGGTATATGGAGAACCTAGGAAAAAAACACTGGCATGAGATGAAATGGATACTATGGTAATTGCGGGGTACTTCAGATGTTGGTCTTGTCTTTGAAAGAAGCAGTATTAACACTTCCAAGAATGTTTTTGGTTTTGTGGACTTAAATTATGCAGGTGATTTGGACAAGAGACGATATTTGGCAGGTTATATTTTACTCTCTCAAGATGTGTCGTTAGCTGGAAAGCAACTTTATAGTCAACGGTTGCTCTTTCAACTACAATGACAGAATATATGGCACTGACAGAGGCGGTGAAAGAAGCCATCTGGCTTAGAGGTTTGGTTTTAGATTTGGGCTTTTAACAAAGCCTATCAGTTGTCTACTGTGATTGCCAGAGCGCTATACATTTGACTAAAAATCAAATGTATTATGAATGGACCAAGCATATTGATGTCAGGTTTCACTTCACTAGAAATATTATATTTGGGGGATCTATCAAAGTTGAAAAAATTGCTACTGCAAATAATCTAGTAGATATGATGACAAAGCCTGTAACAACAATCAAGTTCAATAACTGCTCGAACTTGGTTGGTGTCTATTAAGTATAATTTCTTATTGGATTTCTTGAAGAAGATTGTATCATAAGTTTTTTTAGGTAGATTTCATTTTGCTGCTTTATCCCCATATCTACTGGAGGGGGAGAATTGTTGTCAGAAAAGCTATACACATGTTTGCGGCCCTTAGTACTTGGAAATATAAATTTTGTAGCATGCAGTTATTGGTACTTGTTCACTACAAACTGATGTAATTGGCAACCTTGATATGCGTGAAATGGATGCAGGAATACAACAGCAAGTTTAGACAAAGGTGGTCATATTTTTTATGATTCCTTCGTGATGAAGGATTGTGAGAACCGCCTTCTCTTTGTTGGTTATAAATAGAATCACAGGTTCTTAATGTTATAGTAACCAATTAGCGTGAGAGTTAAACACTGCTATTCCCGCAGCTTTTCTTTGTGTACCCAATTTTATTTTTATTTTTTGGGTACAGTATTGTGTACCCAATTTTATGTATTATACTGTGAGGATTATTAGGTGTATTATGAATGGGATTTGAGTGTTTGAGTTATTTTCACCTGTTGTACTCTATTTCATTTTTAGTAGATACTTTTGATCTGTCTCCGTTTGTAGAGTAGGCACACTGCCAAACCATATAAAATTATAAAGGGAAATACTACTCTCATTTTACATGAGGTAGTTATCTCATTTTCTATCACATCGAAAATCGCACCACTTCTTTTTTCTTTTTCTTTTTTACTTTTTAATGGTGGACCCCACTTAAACTCTCTCTATAACATGAGATAATACTCTCATGTAACATAAGATTAATATTCCCCAATTATAAATACTTGTGTCTTTGTGTATGTGCCATTTTTTTTTTCTTTTTTTTTTCTCTATCTCATGTTGCTCTGCGCCCAAAAAGCACATAATTTTATATCCTTTCAAAAGGCATATATTTTTCGCAAAGTGGAAACAGCATGAAAGTGTCAACAATGACGTGGTACTCACAAGAATCTGTGATTTGTTGTATGCTCTTTTTTAGTACTACATATATATTTTGAAAGAATTGAAAAGGGAAAGCGAATATTTATAAACTGCCACTAAGAATGGCATTCCCAATCGCAGGATAAAAAATCACCTTTATCTTTAAATTTTATACAAGAATTTGATAGCACGATGGATGATTTTAAATGCAAGAGAGACTAGCACCCCCTCATTTTGCCACAGAATTCGTAAATAAATAATTTTGTATAATGTATCAAGCCCCATAAATAAGAAAATATGATACACTTTTTTTGAGCGGATAAAACATAGGATAAACAGTTAAATATTAGCCATTATATATATAGGGACAAGTTATATTTATAAATTTTTTTGTTTACAAACTATACTATATTCTTTCGGGAAAACACTAATTTCACTATGTTCTCTGAGAAAAAATAGTATAATTTGTAAAAATTTATTAAAAAAATGTATAAACGGATCCTTCCCCATATATATATATATATATAAACACAAGATTTTAAAATAATGATGTGCAAAACTTGGGTCAGCACATTTCTATTAAACGAATTGGATGAGAAAAGTCCTCACATGCATGCATACATCCCTCTATCTCTCTTATTAGTAGAATATATTTTAATCAAGTCACGAAACCTTATTTAACCTACAAGCTTGTTAAATGAAAAAATGAAAGTAGGTATAATTTTGATTATTATTATTTTGTTAAGTTGAAGTTTTTTTTTCTTTTATTATTTATATTTTTTTGTTTTTTAATGCATTTAAAAAAAAATTCAGTGCCACTAAATGTGCAGACATAAATAAAATTTTTCGAGTTCGCTATTTTATATATATATATATATAATTGTGACACTGAAATTTAAACCTATAATTTTATATAAATTAGTCAATCTTTCACCACTAAATCAATTTCAGTGACTTAATGTATTGTACTTTAGAATCTTTTCATTTTGGCGTCAGTGTCACCACTAAGCCTTATAGATCATGTGCATGTAAGCATACATGACGAGACACGTTAAAGTTTGTGCAAGCATACAAAAATGTACGAAAATGACATTAGTGTTTTAACTTGAATTATGAGAAGAAGCGCACACATGCTATTATTCCTTTTAGCTCTATAATGCCAAAGTAGCCTTCATGAATCATTATCACCCATTTGTGGGCAATATTGTATCAAATAATAAACCTTTCATCCACAAGATTATTAACTCCTTCGAGGACAAATTGAAAATTATTGAAGATGAATCATTTAAAAACAAAGAAACAAAACAAAAACACCCATTCAGTATTAAAATGAAAGAACAATGTGTGCAGTCACCTGTGAGATTTCACTTTTATTTATTCAATTGTTTTAAGGTAAAAAATCATAATTAGTTTTTTACTGTAATATATTTTCACTAGTTAGTAGTGCGAAATACATATAGTATAAAACACGATATTAGTCATAATATCGACTTTATTCTAACAGTTTAGGTCAGAACCTGACTTGATCATAAAAAATAATTAGAGTTATGAAATAAATAAATAAATAAATTGAATTAATCATTAAATAAAAAAAAAGAGTCTTCAAGTGTGTAACATATCAATCAGATTGCTCGATTCTATACACTAAAATTCGATTACATATATATTCGTCCCCCAGTATCAGTCTTATTAAGACTAGCTATAAATGCAACTTGATATATACATATAATTCAAAATAATCCATTTTCTTGCGCATGATACCCATTTGTGTTAACATCACCATTTTCATCATTTTCCCAACTTTCTTTCTTCATCATCATCATCATCATCATCATCATGTGACACTTAAAACTTTCTACCACACTCTCGGGAACCGACACAAGCACTCTCACAGCATTAGCATCTCCAACAACAGGTAAAAGCAAGCAATAAACACCACTTGTTAAAGGACCCATATGCAATGGCTTCCCTTCTCCAAAATCCACATCTTCCAACCCTAACCTAGACCACTGTGATATAACCAAGCTTCTAGAAAGATCTGTTCTCACCATCTTGTCCTCTAACAAATCAATCATGGACCTTATATACTCATCATCATCCAAACTAGCCTTAGCTTCTTGCACCTGTTTCAAACCATGATGCAGGTTATTAGCAGCTAACAAATCCTTCACCGTGCTCTCAGCACACCCTATAACGAACCCATTCCCATAATACCCTTCTGGGAGTTTCATCTTTTTCCGAACGTTAACGGAGAAAAGGAGCTTCACCACGAGGGTGGGGCACAGGTTCAGTGATCGAACCCATGACCGCCACGTGTGTGCCGCCACCGCTTCAAAGGTTGTGATTCTGTTTAGTGTCGTTGACGGCACGCACTGCTTCTTCAAGCGAAGCACTTCGGAGGGTCCGAAGGTGAATGACGTGGCGACCAGTGGCTGCGACTGAACAAACTTGAATAGGTCAACTTGAGGAGTGGGTTTTGTTCTGGTGTTTCCCGGGTGAGGGAACTTTACCTGCGGGGGATCTCGAGGTTTTAACACGTGTCTCTCGTGGAAGGGTATGATTGTCAAATCGGTTTTGACGTCTTTGGTAAGTTTGGCCCAAGCGTTTAAAAACTGTGACGTGCCGATGCCGTCGCATAGGCAGTGGTGGATCGCGGTACATAGGATCATTCCTCCGCAACGAAGCCTCGTCGCCTAAAAGAATTAAAATTAAATAAATAAATAAATATTAGGAGAATCTGGTTAATCTCTACAGTTTTTTTTCTTTTTCAATTTTTTGTATAGAAAAATGGAACTTAGGAAGGTGTTGATTGATATTTTGCCCATATTTTTTTTTTTTTTTGCTATTTTATTTTTTTCAAATTATATATTGATTTGTCCATTTTCTGAAATTATATATTAATTTGTCCCTATTTAATTAATACTTATTCGTATAAATGTGTTATTTATTCCAATAAATAACTAATCAAAGATTAGAGTTGGTCAAACAAATGTTTTTTTTAAAAGAAAGATGAATTATAACAAAATGATCAATTGGCCAAGGAAGGGACCGTGTTACCACTAACCATGCTTTTGGAAAGCAACAGGCAAAGATTGATTAGCATTTTCCTCTTTCGTTTGAGAGGGAAAGCAAATCTAATTGAGAGTTGATTACGTTATGTATTAATTAAAATATGGGATTTGCATTTATCATTTAACATGACTACACAAAATTTTTTACACACACAACATTTTGTGGAACCCACATGTTTTGAAGAAAAAAAGAAAAGAAAAAATTATAGCATACAAAACGAATCTCTATAACCTAACACAATCATTTTTCTTATAACATAACTCTTATAAAATCCTTAAAATATAATATAAGGGGCTTGATCTTCTTATATCGGTGCCCGAATAATAAATTTTACATTCAATTTTAATCCTTAATTTTTATATATCTGACAATTTATAATTTATTAAAAATTAATAATTAATTAATAAAAATAACACAATATAATGAAAATTTGATTGTAAAATTAATGAAATCAACGCCTAAATTTGATTGTAAATTTTATGAAAAAAATGTGTGTCATTTTAAATGATATAAAGTTGTGTCAATTTAAAGGAGAAAAAGATAAATCATGGGAGAGAGAGAGTGAATAAAAAAAAAATGTGAGTCTCACTTATTTGTTAGAATGAAATGACAAAATTGTGTTATTCCAAAGACAGATACTTTTTCCAAATTTTATTATTCTCACCGTTATATATTGATTATATCCTATAATATAATACGTGAATAGAAATTAAATCATCATATTAATTTTATAAAACTTTAACGGGCTTCACAAGAAAAAATAAAATAAAAAGAGCTTAGGAGTGTGTAAGAACATTCACATGATCTAACCTGGACTACAAGAGGAGGAACATCTAAGAAACTTTGAGCTTCCACCTTATACAAAAACTTCCTCCATGACTCGTTTGGAAACTTGGAAGGTTCAAGCAATTCTTCAACAGTGGTATCTATGAAAGCCTCAGCAAACACAGCACCTTCTCCATTGCAATCCACCTCAAGCCTGTGATCATCCTCAATGCAGGTTCTCAATCTCCCAGCTAATGGGTAGTAATCCACTAGAACTCTGGACAGAGAAGACTTCAAGGTATCAAAGTTAACAGATTTCTTGAAGAGGTACAAGTACTTAATGGAGAATCTGAGCAAGTTTTGGTTGTCGAAATTAGAGAGATAGAGAGAATGCTTTGGCGTTGGAGCACTTGGGGTTATGGTAATTGGTTGCCTAGGATAGAAACAATCTGGGAGTTCCACAGATTTTGACATGTTTTCTTGTAATTTTATGGGTACTCTACAATTGAAAAAAAAGAGAGAAAAAGAAACCAACAAAGAAGGTTGGGGAAGGGTTGATTGAATAGAAAGGCAAGTGAGAGAGGGAAAAGATCTTTTATATGCAGACAAGAACAACAGAAGTGACGGGTCATTAAGAAATTTACAGCCTCAGAATAAATTATACACAGGGGTTTGATTTTCTACGTAATAATTGAATTGTGACTTAATTAGTGATAGGTTCAACATTTATTAAAAAGAAAAAAAAAACAAAAACTTTACACGCACATCGAAGTGTCACAACATGAGAAAATATTTTTCTTATACATAGAGAAGGTTATATTTACAAATTTTTTGTTTACAAACTACACTATGTTTGACCGGTCATACTCTTTTGATTGGGCTGGTTTCAATACTAGTCTGTTTTCACTAGCAATTATTCCCCCAACAGCTGAGACTGCTGATCTCAAATTAAATCGTAGTATTTTCTCCTCTGATCAGGGCTGGAATGTTCATTTCCTTATTAATCACTTTGATGGTAGTGTTGTGAACCAGATTATGGCTATTCCTCATTTGATGGGGAAGCAGGAGAGGATTTTGTTTGCTGGAAAAATAGACTACCAGGTCAGTCTATAGTTAAATCTGCGTATAGAAATCTGACAAGTCCAAGCCACTACTCTAGTGACAGTTGTTGGGACCGAATTTGGAGCTGGAAAGGAAAAGAAAGGGTCAAACTGCTCATGTGGAGGATGCTTCATGGAAGGATGCTAACCAAAGATTATATTAGCAGATGAAGTGAATCCTCTAATTGTTGCCCCTCATGTCCAGAATTAGTGGAGACTAATCTCCATGCTTTCAGAGACTGCTACAAAGCTAAAAAGGTTTGGCTAATGCCTTTGTTCCAACCCCTACCTCCGGGTTTTTTCAACTCTAGCTATTTCAAGGAGTGGATTTCCCTCAACTTGAATATAAAGAATACGCTTGTCAAGGACTGGAGGGATTTTTTCTTCACTGCCTGCAACTTCATATGGTATTGGAGAAATAAAGAGCTTCATGAAGTGACTGCTAAGAGACCTGAAGACCCTTCCATTATCCTTGCTGGATCAGTAGGGAAGATAAGGAGTTGTAGCAGAAAAAAATTCCAGCATTATGATCAAATAAACATTCCCATCATGTCCTCCTCTGTTTGGACTGCCCCAACTCAAGGGAGTTTAAAATTAAATGTTGATGGTGCAGCATCTAATGAGAGAGTTGTGTGTGGGGGCTTATTGAGAGACTAAGAGGGGAATTGGGTTTGTGGTTTTTCTGCTTTTGTTGGATCTTGTTCCCCTTTGTATGCTGAACTCTGGGCTATTTTACATGGTTTGGATTTTGCTTGGAAATTCGGTTGGAAGAATATTATTCTAGAATCAGATTCTGTTCAAGCTATTGGCCTTCTTACCACGATTGGTAATCATACTCGAAAGCTACCTTTGGTAACTAAGATTCGAGCTGCTCTCAATAAGGATTGGTCTGTCTGTTTGAAGCATATTTCAAGGACTTGCAACTATTGTGCTGATTGGATAGCGAAGAAAGCAATGGATGATCCTTTCGCGTTCACCACTATCTCATCCCCACATAGTGAGCTTATCAATCTTCTTGCTGCTGATATGTTGGATCCGGGAAGTATCATGCCAGCTGCTAGATGTTGCTAAAGCCCCTACTGGGTTTTTGGTTTTAGTTTCCTTTCTGTTTTGTTTAATTTGATGTATCTGTCTGTTATTGTTTTTTCTGTTATTTTGTTTCGTGGGGCTATACCCCATGTATCTACCAAAAAAAAAGTATAGTTTATAAGTTTATAAGAAAAAAAGTTTACAAATATAACTTTTCCATATATATATATATATATATATATATATATATATATATATATATATTCTAGTTGCTTAAATTTTTTTTACGGTTAATTGCATAAATAGTAGGATATGATGTTTCTTATGTTTTAAAAGATAAAATTATTTTTCATACACACATAAAAATATGTAGGATCTTTTTTTTCTTTTTTTTGCTCATATAACCTCACATGAATACCACATATTTTTATATATATAAAATATAATTTTATTTCCTATAATATATTAAATTCTAAAATATGTTCTAGTTGCGTTAATTTACTTGGACAAAAATGGAAAGAAAATGCAACTTCTTCCAAGTGGACAAGTACCACAGTTATTAATAAGTTATTTGTCAAATCTCGACGAGTCGCATATTTTCATTTCACCAATGCATTTCTCTCCACGAGAACAGCTTCCATACAATTGTAGTAAATAATTCTTCCATTGAGCAACTGATATTTGGATAAAAAATATTTTTCTCTCCTATTTGTACAAATATCACAGTTATTTATGAATTTCTATTGGTTAGTAGCACCAAACAATTATGGTGCAACAATAGTATATTAGATATTTCCGCTCTCCACCATCCACATGGAAGTAAAGCAGTACACGTAAAATTTTATACGGTTTCATTCTTTCTCCTCTTTTCTTTACTATCTCTTATTATTAAATTTTAATCGTTGATTTTCATCAATCTAGCGATTATAATTTATTAAGTCATATTTATTAATTAGTTATTAATTTTTACTAAATTATAACTGTTAGATTAACGAAAATCAACGATTAAGATTTAATAATAAGAAAATGATGTACTAACTATAACATCTCCCTATCTTATTTATCTCAAGTTAGAGTAAATACCCTTTTTAGTCCCTAGCAATAAAAAAGGGATAAATTGGTCCCTTAAATTACAAAAAAGAGGCCATGTTCATCCTTCTGTTAAATCCAACATGATGGCCCAATTAACGGTGCACAGTTGGCACGTTAGTTTGCTGACACGGATTGGATGTGGAACACCGTGGAACTTGAGACGACGACGTTTTCATGGTCGTGTTGAAACTCCAACGCTTTGGGGTAAATTGGGAGCCCTAAATCCCCCAAATTGCTCAAATGAACCCTAAACAGGAAAACCCCCCAAATTCTCCGGACGTTGATGACTGAAAATCGACGACAGTAGAAGACCTTTACCGGATTTACTGGGGCGTAGGAGAAGATGAGTCTTTCTTCTGGCATGAGGGGATCAAGTGGGAGTACTTCAATAGGGGGAATAACACTGACAAGGAGTGCCGGTTGTAGGTGCAAATGTGGGAGACAAAGTATCGTTTATACCTCCAAAACTGAGAGAAACCCAAACAGGGCTTTCTTTGGGTGCCCTAATTTCAAGGTATACATGTGTAATGTGAAGGTAATTAAGTTGAAACACTTGCTCATCGTGGCTTTTTATTTTGGCAGGAAAAGAAGCCAAAATTGGTCTAGATGGATGTAAGAGAGGGTTCAAAGCTGGTTGCAGGCCATTAATTGGTCTGGATGGATGTTTTTTAAAAGGATATTATGGAGGACAGTTGTTGAGTGCAGTTGGGGAGGATGCGAACAAGAGTTTCTATGTCATTGCATATGCAGTGGTGGATAGTGAAACAAAAAAGAACTGGAAGTGGTTTTTAATTCTGTTACAAGAAGACATTGGCAACCATACAGTCTATGGGTGGAATTTTATTTCTGATCAACAGAAGGTATGAATTGCTTATTCAATTGTTCATACTTTATTTTTTACTCTGTTTATTTGGCAATGGTCCTTATATTGAGCATGGTTTTTTTTGCTCGTTTGGTCTTTGTATGTACGGGTTGATTCCAGCACTGCAAGAGGTCATGCCTGGTGCACATCATCGTTTTTGTGTGCAAGCAAGACCAGAAAATGCAATGAATGTAAGGATTGGATCCAACTCAGTACATGAAATCCCATTAAGTCAAGGAGGACCTACAGCAGTTGGTAGTTCTCAGCCACATGAGGGCAACTTGAGAGGAAGCAGCCCACCTCCATCAAATCCACAACATGCAAATGAATTGTTGAGTAATGAAACACTGAATGCAGCAACCAGTGGCACACGAAGCAGAATATTGGCCTTCATAAGCACACCTGGTTTTAGGCCACCAAGGCATGCCTTAAGAAAATGAGCTTTTGTTGTATATGACCTGGGAGTAGTGCATGAGCTAACTGAGAAGGGTTTATTATGTGACTGACTTTTTTTGTAAATTCTGGCCATTATGTATTTGGAGGCCTTATTATGTCAATGATTTTTGGGAACAGTCTGTAGTACCCTTTTCAATTGTACACAACAGTGATTCAAAGGCCATTTTGTATTAGAGGCCTTTCTTTTAATTCCTGGCAGTTGGCTTTATTTTGTAATGCACTACTGTACATCCATGTCTTCAAATATAATGATACTCATATCATGTTCCAACTATGATGTTTCACAGGGTTGATGTATGTTTAAGTTTACCATTTCTGATGCTTTTTAACTAATATATGTAGTTGTAGTTGTTGTACATACATGTCTTCTGGTTTAACAAATTGGACTGCATACAAATCCTCTACTGTAGATGCTATCATGTTCCTGTTGTAGATATATGTAGTTGAATTGGACTGCACTAGTTGTAGTTGCTGTCATGTTCCTGTTGTAGATTCGTATTTTTTGGTTTTACAAAAAATTGGACTGCATAGAAATCCTTTGAAGTCGTGTGCCTATTTTTCTTTGGTTAGGGACCAATAAGGGCCCCGTGGTTTTTGCCAGGGACCAAAAAGGTCCTCGTGCATTTTGACAGGGACCAAAATGGCCCTCGTGGTTTTGACATGATTAACAAATATCCAGTCCAACATGGAACTTCGGTTACAGTAATTTCTTGATTTAGGCATATATATATATGTACATTGTGGTTTGTGATACAATGCAGCAAACTGACATATTCATTCTATGCCTAACTATGCAGTATACCTTAAATACAACAATAATAGCATTGAGATGACATTAGATACACAAATATATGATGCATATGATGCAGATAGATTCGAACCAACACATAATAGGCCATATAATAAAAACTTCTTCATTAATTTGGATAACAAGAGTACTGAGTACTCATTACACTTCATTGAAGGAAAAATACATTGGGGTCACTTGTTTTGACTGTTACCACACTAACAACAAAAATACACATGATGATCACACCTACACAACCAGCAACTAAGACCCTAGCTGACCTACCAATATGCCTAATTTCCTTGTCCATCCTATCTAACTCCTCCACCATCTTCAGGTATAGCTCATTCAGCTTTCTTTCCTGCTCATTAAGCTTCAGTTCTTGCTCACTAATCTTCACACCTTGGTCATTCAGCTTAGCTTGCAATTGTTCACTCAGCATCATGTCCACATACTTCAACTTGAAATTAATTTCAGCAACATCCAACTCCACATTATGTATTCTTCCATCTTCCAGCTCCATCCGTTCATCACAGACGCCATCTACCCATCTAAAAAAAATCACAAAACGGCTTCTTCTCCTGCAAAAATAAAAAACCAAGATGAGCAAGTGTTTCAACTTAATTACCATCACATTACACATGTATACCTTGAAATTAGGGCACCCAAAGAAAGCCATGTTTGGGTTTCTCTCAGTTTTGGAGGTATAAATGATACTTTGTCTCCCACATTTGCACCTACGACTGGCAGTCCTTGTCAGTGTTCTTCCCCTATTGAAGTACTCTCACTTGATCCCCCCATGCCAGAAGAAAGACTCATCTTCTCCTACGCCCCAGCAAATCCGGTAGAGGTCTTTTACTGTCTTCGATTTTCAGTCATCAATGTCCGGAGAATTTGGGGGATTTTTCTGTTTAGGGTTCATTTGAGCAATTTGGGGAATTTAGGGCTCCCAATTTACCCCAAAGCGTTGGAGTTGCAACACGACCATCAAAACGTCGTCGTCTCAAGTTCCACGATGTTCCACATCCAATCCGCGTCAGCAAACTAACGTGCCAACTGTGTATCGTTAGTTTGGTCGTCATGTTGGATTTAACAGAAGGATGAACATGGCCTCTTTTTTGTAATTTAAGGAACCAATTTATCCCTTTTTTATTGCTAGGGACTATAAAGGGCTTCGTGGATATTGGCAGGGACTAAAAAGGGTATTTACTCTTCGTGGATATTAGATATTTCCACTCTCCACCATCCACATGGAAGTAAAGCAGTACACGTAAAATTTTATAGGGTTTCATTCTTTCTCCTCTTTTCTTTACTATCTCTTATTATTAAATTTTAATCGTTGATTTTCATCAATCTAGCGATTATAATTTATTATTAATTTTTACTAAATTATAACTGTTAGATTAACGAAAATCAACGATTAAGATTTAATAATAAGAAAAAGATGTACTAACTATAACATCTCCCTATCTTATTTATTTCAAGTTATATTTTCAACTGGAATTTGTTTAATCTTTGCAAGGAATTTACAATATGTGCCTGACATAGTAGAAAAAATATGACTGTATAATTTATCTCTTAAAAATTTACTTGCAAGAATACATTCTTGTATAAAATTTGATTAGTATAATTTTTTATCTTATGACTTCAGTTACGAGGTTCTCTTGGGTATTTTTTTTTAGGTGTGAGATAAATTTTGCTTACCACTTCAGTTATTTCTTATATGTTAGTGTAATTTATTTTTTTAATAATTTTTTTACTGATACTAAAATTGTTACAATATACCTCGATCAAAAATTTTACATACATGTACCAAAAAAAAAATTTACACCTACACCAAAAAAAAAAATTACATACAATTTACAATTCAAACATAATTTTTGATAATATGATAATTCATGTATCTAGATAAAAATTGTAAAATACATTATATTAATTAACATTTAAAAATTAATTTACAGAAAGTGAAATTGATTAAAAGAAATTAAAATTAAAAATTTAAAGCTCCTAGTAGCGCTAATGTCACAAAAAATAACAAAAATATTAAAATGTGTGTCTTTGTATACGTGACGAAAACTTTTCAGTTATTCATACTTATTTTTGTGTTGTACCAAAAATCAAGGGGGTGTATTGGATTAGGATTTTAAAAAACTTTTTCGAAATTTTTTATAGATTGTAAAATACTTTAAAATTGGAGGGACTTTAAAGACTTTTTCACAATCATGATTTCATAAGATTGAATTTTAAAGGATTTTAATAGAATTTATAAGATTTGAAAGGACAATATGGATGTATAAAATTTTAAAAAATTATATTAAAAAACAAATATTCAAAATTACAAGAGTCAATAAAAAAAATAACAAAGAAATGCAGTGAAATTAATAAAAAAAAGTAAAACTTAATATAATTTTTTCAATTAGTAAAACATAATATAATTTTTAACAAACATTCAAAATTACTAAGCAACAGCTCTTCACATATCTAAAGTTATATTAATCCTCTACGCATTAGCATTTTCTCGTTCCTGCTCTTGGGTTTGACCAATGGGTTGAAAATTATCTTATTCATTTGGTATCAAAGCTATGCATATATGATTATAAGACACCATTTTTTTAATTATTAAAATAATTCTAAATTTGCATATAGAACCTAAAGTTCATGATGAAATTTCGTTTGGAATTTTTTGCAATTGATCTTGAAAACCTTGAGGTTTTTGTTCTACGTGATTAGAGTTTTCTAACCATATATCATATGCATATTTTCATTGAATATTCTAAGAAAATTTCGAATCTGGATTTCTGGATTTTATAATATGAAAGTTTAAAAAATTTCTCAATTTTTTTTCAATCGATACATTTAAACCTTAAATTGCTTTTGGGCTTTTAAAAAACAAGTTTTTAGTTATCTATTTACACAAATATTATTTGAAATCGTTTCCTATAGTGAAGGATTATCGTTCATGAATGTATTGTTACGAAATATGGAGTTCATATTGTGAAAGTTTCAATCTTTCCTTAAATTGATATTATTTCATTGATGTAAAACAAAAATTGGTTAGAGGATTTTAGTTTTCCTGTTATTTTCTCACTATTTTATGTTGTTTTTAATACAAAAATCACATATTTTTGTGCCAAGAAAAACCACGACCCATAGCGTGAAAAATTATTTTTTAAACTTCCAAAATTTCTAAAAAATATGCTATTTTGAGATAGATTATATTAAAATCTCGTTTATTTGTTGTTTCTGGATTGTTTTGTAATGAAAATCGCTCAAAAATATGCTATTTTTGAGTTTTGACGAAGCTCCCGTGGCGGAACTCGATTTTAAGCGGGTCAACCTGCCAAAGGAAGAAGAAAATACTGCAATAGAGAAATCTCGAGAAATCTTAAGGGTTATGGTGAGATTGTGAGAGAAGCATCCTATTTATATTTCTTACTAATAAGTCTTACGAAATTCACACCAATAGAAAATCTATTAAAATCGTTAGATTTCTTAACAAAACAAATTGTTTTTCGTTGTTTAAAAGCTTGATTGAATACCAATGAATTTTGATGAACTCTAAAATAATCTTTTAAAATCCTAATTGAATACCACATACTTTCGTTCAATCCATTAAAATTATAATTGAATACCAATGAATTTTTTTGTTTAAAATAATTCATTAAAAAATTTTCAAATCCCAATCCAATACACCTTTAAATTTGTGAAGTTTTTGCGTTTGTGCATTTGTGCAATTATATTTAGGGGTTTATTAGTATCAAGTAATAGGAAAACAAACTATTATTCCTGCACACTCATTTAAAAGCGGGACCACCAGGAGTGAGAAAAAAAAAATGCAACTCATTTATTCAAGTGAGGGCAGAAGAGAGTCTAATTTTTCTGTTACTTGAAATAAATAAAGGGAAAAATGTTTCTGATGTTACTTTAGACAACTTTGTCTAATGTTCATTAAAACGACGTCGTTTTGGGGTTGAAAAATTAAAAAAATTAGAATGATAAAGACTATTATAATCCTGAAATAAATTAAAATTATAAAAATACCATGATTTTCATCCTAAAACGACGTCGTTTTAACGAACATTAGATAAAGTTATCTAAAGTAACTTTAGAAAAAGCAAACCCATAAATTAAACCCTTATATTTATTGTTCTGTAGATTGACATGCGTGTTATTAGCAACTCAGCCGGTAATTTCGCGAAACTTGAGACGAAAATTCAAAACGCCTATAATTCAATCCACGCGTTGATTCCATTGCTGTTGTTGAAATTTGGTCGCTAAGCTATAAAAATATGTCACATCTTGAACAAGTTGATTACACTTTCTAAAAGATAGCTTGCGATTTGAGTCATTCATATATGGAATATTCAAGTTTGATTATAGGTAATACAATTCACGATGTAACAACTAATGAAGTTGTTTGTACAAGCTATCTCGAGTCCAAATTACAAAATTCAAGATAGACCATCGATATATTAAAAAAAAAAAAAAAAGTTTATCAATACTCCTTTAATTTTTTTATCACATATGTCGTTATGGTTTGCAAAAAGAAAAATCATCATATCTTTTTATTTAACACTATTAAATATTTCTCAATTCTTCTAATTTAGCCCCCCAATACACTATTTAGGGCAAAAATCACATATGTCAGACACAGCCTCCACCCCAGCACCCTGTGATCGAGTTGCGGTTCCAGCTCTAAATAATCCTCCCCAACATCTTGGGGATACTGCTGCTGCTCGAGTTGCCCAACCTGCGGATCCAGATTCCAGACTTGCTCAAAACGTGGTTACTGCAGTTTTGCGACGAATAGAGGAAATGGAGAATCGTAACAACCTCCAGCGGTAGTATAACATGTTCATGCATTGTGTATGTTTAATGGTGCATAGGATGTACCGAGTCTCTGGCCAGTAGACAGTTGCCTTCGGGCGTTACGAACTTCCACGGGATAGGTCTCCATGAGGGAGTTCTAGTTGACCTGGGGTCGTGGTGTGTCATCCGGAGATGAGCACACTAGGAAGTCTCGGGTGTATATGGATGGAGGGTGCCTTGGTTGATGTTCTAGGAACACTCCTTGGTTTGGAACCGTAGGCTATGTGCCGAGGCCACTAGGCCGGATGTTGTGTGGTATTGGCGTCGACCATTCCAGCTTCATCGTATTTTGTTCCCTATGCTTCCCTACTTCACTAAATCCCTTGCTTTATCCCGTTTTAATGTTGTATTCTATTATTGATATGCATCGAAGTGAGCCATTGGACGAAGTATTCTCCAGAACCTTTGGGTTACTGAGATATATTCGTATATCTCACCCCGCTTTGGGGATTTTATTTCAGGTAGTGCCAGTGGTGTTGGAGCGGCGGGTAAGAGGTCTGTAGGATGATGCTCATGGGAATATTGTGAATTTTGTATTTTAGGGTCACATGACCTAGGCTAGACTTAGGACATGAACATTATTTTGAGCTAGGACCATTCATATTGTCATTTTGTTCATGTCTCTTTTTGGCTAAGTTTCGTGGTTATTTATTATGTTTCATTTGAAAGTTATGGTGTTGTAATTAAAGTTGTAAATTGTAATATGTCCATTGGAGGTGATGTAAATTGTATTATGGAGACCATATATAATATTGAAGCATGTATGTGATGAAAGGGCAATAGGCCTATTCTAGGATTTGATTTATGTTTTATGTCAAAGAATTGTATGCAAAGGGATTAATGTGATTGAAATGATTTTAGGATTTTAATGAGATCGTTGAATTGTAAAGTAAGCTAAATGATATAAATTGTGAAGGGTTGTAAGAGCACCAAGGCATTGTTGGTCCTTGAGTGCCACCCATGATTATTAGGTACAAAATTGAGGTTAGATAACGTACCTTCAAAGGTGGGATTTATTGGAAAAACAAAGAAAACTCTGGCAAAATTTCTAGAAATTGGCAGAATTTGGGTGAACTTTGGGAGATCATATCTCCCTCCGCAAAAGTCCAATAGGGACGTACTATACGCCATTTTAAAGCTTGAGATGTCAACTACCTTGTGTCAAAATTTGAGAACCATAGGAGATGTGAGATTCCCTGTAGAAGCCAGAGAGAATGTACTTCTCTGGACGCCCCTGTGCAGGGGCTGTTTCTGGCAGTTTTTGGGGAATTTATTCCCGCTCCATTTTTTTGGTTAAATTAGGTCTATGATATGTCAAATTCAAGCTTGAGGTGTCTAGTTTACTTTTTAAACATTTGAGAGAAATTTAATGAGTGTATTTTCCAGAATCGTTGAGGGAGTGAGGGCTGTTGGGAGCCCTATTTGGGGTTGGCTGGCAGATTTGCTTATCCAACTTCAAACGGCGATTACCAGAGCAAACGAGAACTTTATAACTCTTGTGATAGCTTGTTAGAAAGATAATTAAGTCTAGAATAAAATACTCAAAGATGAGTAGCGTGCGGCATGCGGTTTATCTGCAGTAATTAAATTACCGAACCATGTTCGGATAGGTAGAAAACGTAAAAGTGAGACTTTAGCTAAGTGGGTTTATGGGAACCCCTTAGTGACTTGAGAGGAGTATTATATGATATTTAGACAGTTTAAATAATTTTTCCGCAAAGATTTTACAGTTACAGTCAGCTTTTGTTTATTACGCTTTATTATTGTTTTAAATGCTCGCGTAATAAAAAGGAAAAAGTTTACTCGCATTTTTATAAATGAATTGTTGTGATTGTAACTGCGCTTAATATCACAATCAATGTTAACAATATCGGTGTACAACGGGCTGTTACAATCAACCCAGCTGGCTGGCCGCTTTGAGCCAGGGAAAGAAGGATGCTGCTGATTCAAACAGCAGAAAAAGAAAGGCTTCAGACCTTAAGGTCAAGAAGCCTGCTGTTGACAAGGCCAAGGGGATCCCGGCTGACAAAATCCATGCTGCTGCTACCAGCAATAATAATAAGGGGATCACCGCTGACGCTGGTGCCCATACCTCCTCTCAACAAGTGATCAAGACTCCTCCTTCTCCTCCATCCCCTGTGTTAGCCAAACATGCTGTATGGAACTCCGAGATTAGTAATGTTCTCCGGGATGCAATTAGCCCTCCCGAACCATTCTTCAGCCCATCTCCTTTAACTGCAGCACAAATTAAGGAACTGGAGGAGATGGAACTGTGCTGCATAAAGATGATTGGGATGACAAGACTTTTACTCTCTCTCAAGGACAATTATCTTTGCACCCTTAATGAGGCTGTTGCAACTCGAGAAGAGAGGGCGAAGACGGTTGCCGAACTGCTGAAGGTGAAGGAAGATTTCTCTTCTCTTAAAAAGGAGCATGACTAGACTGTTGCTAATCTTGCCAAAGTGAAGGATGACTTCACCAATCTTCAGCGGGACAACACTCAGCTTCGAAACCTGCATGCCGGCGATTCTCTGAGGATGAAGGACTTTCGGATAATGTACGAGAAGTTAGAAAGCAAGTTGAAGGATGCTGAAAATAGTGCTCAGCTTTACCGAGGTGAACTACAAAAATCCATCACTGGTTCCCTCAACAACACCTTGCCAACTTCAGATCCTCAATCCTGGAGTGCAGTTGAATATGGCTGGTTTAAATTCTCGGGCATACGTTAGCAATGGCCAAATTATTCCTCCTCCCTCCGCATCTCCGGCTGGTGACTCTCTCACTCAAACTGAGGGGGAGTTGATTGTTGTTGAAGCAGGTGAGGAGGCCAGCAATCAACCCATTGAGAACCCAGTTGCACAAAAGGAAACTCCTACGAACCCTGCTGCTTAAAGGACCGAGATGCCGGTTTTACCTTGTAATTTTTTGTTTTTAGTTGGGGCTCTTTGAGCCCCTTTTTACTTTGCTCTAAATACTGCCGGTTATACCCCGGTTTTACTTTGCTCTGAAATATTTTACTTTCCTTCATAACATGTCTTCACATTTTTATGCTTTGTATTGCATATCCCTTTAATAACTTAGACGCATCTGCCTAAGTATTTAAGGTTCATCTTCTTTCTGGGTTGCCTTAAGTATTTATTAAATACTTCTCAGTTCTTAGAATTTCCTTTATTCGATAAAGAATTTTCCTATCCATTATCTAGGTTTATAACTTAGAAAATTTTCCAAGTCTTGTTAAACCTTAGTCGTGTTGTTCCCATCCGATATGGGTTATTCTTAACAACTCGAATAAACTTTCATTTTTGCATATTTTACGAGTGCCTGTATATTGATCTGGTTGAGGTCAAAAAGCATTACACGAATTCTGTTTTCTGTCATTTTCTATGACGCATGTTTATTTTGGCTTAACCATTTAGCAAGCCTGCATTGATGATGTAATTGTCTTTATTGACGTTAACGTTTCATCATAACCTGAATTTTATAATCCGGTTGTACTCAAGGTAAAGGCAGTATTATTACTTGTCCCACTTACGTCCTTTGACCAGGGAAAGGAGAATTTCGACTTGATCAGAGTCAGTATGATAAATTGTACTTGCACCTTATAGTGTGTATTGATGCATCACAACTGAATAAGACTTAATCTTAAAAAAGAAAATTTTCTCATTTATTGATATCAAACTTGTCGATTACATGAATTTGTCGGCATATTCGGCTTTAGACAAATCCCTAAAAAGGAAAATAATTCGCCTAGAAAACTTCAAATAAATTGAAATATTTCAAATTTCCAGAAGGTGGATCCCGGATTTAGCTGTAATATATTTTCAGCTTATCCGCGTTCCAGGTTCTTTTAATTCCTTTGCCTTCCGTTGTTTCCAGGACATAGGCTCCTCTTCCAAGTTTTTCTTTAACTCGATAAGGACCTTCCCAGTTTGCAGCTAGCTTTCCATCTCTGGCATTCTTATTGCCGATATCTGCTCTCTTGAGTACCAAGTCGTCTTTCTCAAAGACTCTTGGTCTCACTTTTTTGTTGTATCTAGCTGCTATCAGTTGTTTGACAATCATATCCCGGCAATGAGCAATGACCCTGGCTTCATCAATGAGATCTAATTCAGTTGTGTGCAGTTTATTGTTTTTTTGTTCATTCTGCTTACTAGCACTTATTCTTCTCCAAGAGGGTTCTCGAATCTCTACCGGGATCATGGCTTCACACCCATATGTCAGTCTGAAATGGGTTTCCCCCATCGCTGTCTGGGTACTCGTTCAGTATGCCCACAAAACAAAGTATAATTGATGGACCTAGCTTTCTTTGGCATCCATCATTCATTTCTTGAGCCCGTCAACAATTACCTTGTTTGCAGCTTCAGCTTGTCCACTTGATTGTGGGTGTTCCACAGATGCGAAGTGGTGTTTGACCTTCAAGTCTTTCATCAACTCCCGGAACCGTTTATCAGCAAACTGTGTTCCATTATCAGTCACCACCTTAGCTGGTATTCCAAACCTCGAGCCAATGTTCCTTTCAAAGAATCTTTGTACCTTGGCCGAGGTTATTGTGGTAATTGGTTCTGCTTCTCTCCACTTGGAGAAGTAGTTTACGGCCACAATTAGCCACTTCAACTGTCCTTCCGCAGCTTTGAAGGGTCCTAGCAAATTCATCCCCCATTTGAAAAGGGGCCATGAAGCCGAGATGTATTTCAATTCTTCTGGAGGTGAAAGAATCAGTCTGGCAAGCTTCTGACAATTGTCGCATCTTTTGACATGTTCTTTGGAATCTGCTTCCATACTCGGCCAATAATACCCAGCCCGGAGGGCCGTTCTAGCGAAAGCTTTACCCCCATATGGTGGCCATTGATTCCTTCATGTATCTTGGCCAGCACACATTCTGCCTCTTCCGAGTTCAAGCATTTCAGCATAGGAATATGCAACCCCTTTCTATACAGCTGATCTTCCAATATTGCATATTGTGTCGCATCTCGGACCAGCTTCCTGGACTCCAATGGGTCCTCAGGCAATGTCCCTTTCTCAAGGTATGCCACTATGGGTTGCCTCCAGTCATTTATCGAGGTAATTATCATCACGCAACTCAGCTATGTTCTGCTCTGCTGTACCACAGTTTTGTGGTTTCCTAGATTTTTTGTACTTGCCAATTTAGACAAGATGTCAGCTCGGCTATTTTTCCCTCGAGGAATATGAGTGACTTTCACCTCTTCAAACTCGGCCATCATTTCTCGGACCTTGTTTAGGTATTTCATCAGTAGAGGGCCTTTGGCTTGATATTTTCCTTCTATCTGAGAAGTCACAAACTGTGAGTCACTGAAAATTTTAACCCTTTTAGCCCTATGTTCCTTAGCCTGCATCAACCAGGCTATTAGGGCTTCATATTCTGCTTGGTTGTTGGAAGTTGGAAAACCCAAGTTCAAGGAGTGTTCTATTGCCACCCCTTTGGGACTTTCAAGTATAATCTCAGCTCCACTTCCTTTATCATTGGAGGATCCATCTACATATACCCTCCAAGTATCTTCAACTTCTCCCATTTCTGGGCTAACCGTGGTGAGCTCCATTATGAAATTGGCCAAAGCTTGTGATTTGATGGCCTTCTGACTTTCATACGTTATATCGTATTCAGACAATTCAATTGCCCAGTTAGTCATTCTTTCTGCCAAATCCGGCTTATCCAACACTTGCCGTATAGGTTGATTAGTGAGGACTATTATCTGGTGTCCCTAAAAATATGGTCGTAATCTCCATGCAGTAATCAGCAAGGCAAAAGCTACTTTTTTCAGCTTCTGGTATCTCAATTCAGGACCCTGTAAGGCCTTACTGACGAAGTAAATTGGCTCCTGACCTCTGCTGGCTTCCTTGATCAGGACAACACTTATTGCCTCTTCCCCCACAGCCAGGTACAGGAGCAGAGTATCTCTTGGTTATGGCTTAGACAACACTGGTGGGGTCGCCAAGCATTTCTTAACCTTGTCAAACGCGGATTGACATTCCGGGTTCCACCCTTGCACAACTTCTTTCTTTAATAATTTAAAGAATGGGAAGGCATTCTCAGCTGACTTGGTAAGAACCGGTTTAGTACCACCAGCCTACCAGATAATAGTAGAGACAAAGATGTCTATGAAGGAGATTGGTGAAATTTTCTTTCAACATAGGCGTCGTCTGTGGGGGAACACACACCACCGACTTCTCAAGTTCACCCCGGTAAAGTAGAGCATTGTCTTCAGCCTCCTTCAGCTTCGCCTCAACCCTTTCATGGATAATTTTGAAGTCCGACTAGGACTTGGAATTGAAAGCGTGCAAAGCTTGAAGTTCATAATGCTCTCTTTGAAGATAGGTGAAATTTTCTTTCACCTTGGCCAAGTCCCGAATTGCCTGATCCTTCTCATCCTTCACTTGGACCAGTGATGGGACGTAAATTCGTTCTCATCTAAGCCCATTTTGATGACAAAATACCATACGTTCCCTCATCTGATGAGCAACTTCAGCATGAAAATCACTTGTTTTACACATTTGTGACAAAATCACAGTAGGGGAACGGATGGTAACGTATTCCTTTAAAATATATTAAAAGGGGAACGGACTGAGATGCACTTAATGCACCTGCTCCATTCATTTAATGCTTCTGTACACTTTGCAGGTGACGTAGAGTTAAAGACTTCTAAAAAGCAAGGCGGTGCACCAACTGAGCAGCTGGAAACGTGAAGAGCAGAGAATCAAGAGTTCTCATTGGCTGAAAATAGAAGCAAAGCATGGGAAGGTCTGCAACCAACGGCTAATCATCACCAAATCCTGTTCCATTCAGCAATTGATGCAAGCTTCACACTCTGCTGCCACAATCTCGTCCCCTCATTCAAGCAACTAGCTCCAAAGGTATTACAGTCTTGCCACTCCTCTTCCAGCTATAAATAGGACCACCCTCACACAAAAACACCATCGAATTCTGGAGGGTTTGCAGTCCGAAAGGAAGAGATCACTTAGTAGTAGTAAGTAACTTAGTTTAATTTTAAGTTGTAACTGTAGTTAAGTGACAACCCCTATTCTCTTATCTGTAAACAACCATCAAGACTCCTCACGAGCAAATACCCATCTTTCTCCATTTTCTGTTTCTTTTTGTAAACTGTCTTTTAAATTAATATAAGTGTTTTTCTCTTCGTTCCAATCGTTATCTCTTGACTGAATCTCGGGTCTATGTGATCTCAGTTGAGAATAAGAGGCCAACTCGTCCATTTTAAGGTTTTGAACTAAGTACCTGTTGGAGTCAATGGAGCCATAGGAATATGGAAACTTGTGAGCCATCTAGACCATGAGCTGAGGAATCAGAGTTGGCAGGCAAAGAAACTGGGACAAAGCCAAAAGGTGCTAAGTCTTAAGCAGAGAAAACAACCCCTTTAAGAGTGAAGCAGTGAATTCGTTCCTTCTGTTAAACTGTTTTAACCACCACCCTGTTGTCTCTTGATTATAGTTATTTCTGTTTTAGTAGTTTTTATTTTATTTTATCTAGTACTTATAAAAACTCCAATGATTATTATCTCACCTTCTTCTAAACAGGAAGGATCACATACATAACGCAGCGAGCAACTGTTTGCCATCAGATTGAACCTACTGTTCCAGAGGAACGTTGTCAAGACAGTAGGGAACGTTTGATCAGACAGTTTATTTACTAACTTTTCTTCTCATTTTCATTCTTTATAAACAGTGATAAAACAATAATTAGCACTCTATCCTCGTGGGAACGATAATTTGGGCATTAATACTCCCTTTATTACTTGATGCGTGCACTTGCGCACTTGGGTTGGAACTAAAGGACGAATCTGTGTTCTGCAAGAACAAAGGAACGTCCCCTATCAGAACTTATATTTTTCCACCATCAGCAAACCACCCAACAACCAGCTCGGCAACGGTTTCCCCCTCTCTTCCCGAGATGCATTCACCTCGTTTAGAGTGCAGAAAAACTTGGTCTTCAGAGAGAGTAAAGGCCTAATCATGGTGGACATCTTTATGCAGGAAAGCTCCATATCCTCCAATTCCTGTATTTGAGTTGCAATGAAAGGAGATGAGTTGAAGAAAATCTCAGGGGGACAAACAGCTTCCCGAAGAGCACCAGTTACTCCGAATTGCCACAATGCATGCTTGGCAATCCCAGAAGATGGTGGAAGCATAGCGGACTTCGCCCAGCTTCAAAGGAGGTGGGGACACCTTTGTCAGCAGGAGCTCATTTTTCTTTGTTAGCCAGGATCCCCTTGGTCTTCTCGGCATTGGCAGTAGGAGGATTCTTGGACTTGTTCTCCGGGGCTTTCCTTTTCTTGCCTGTCAAGTCAACAATTGCTTCCTTTTTACCCCGGCCCAAAACCGACAGCCAGCTTGGTTGGTCATCCTGATGGTTCTGCTATTGGTCTTGTTGTTGGTTTTCCATACCGGAAACTGCAAAATCAAAAGCAGTATCGATTATTATAATATGCAGTATAACAAATATGAACATAAGTATAAAAACAAGCCATACTTATTTCAGCATCAAGCTCTTATTGGGACTTGTAAAGAAGAGATGCAACGCTAACATGAGTCTGTGAACCGTTATATGCACGCATGGCAATGACATTATTGACATCAGTAGGGTTCAAGTCGGACTCTTTAAAACGGTAGCTTGAAGAAGAAAATTAGAAATGGTCAGATGACCAGTAAAGGGGAAACTTTCCCTCCACATCCTCGGAGTCACAACCATTGAGGAACCACACTTCCTTCCCGGGATGTGCAGAAACTTTGAAAAACTTCTCCTTGAAGTTCTTGAAGGACTCAGTGTAAACATGAAAAAGTTTACGCCCAGGGATACCTCGGATGGTGACCCAACCTTTTCTTTCTGGCGGTTCACGGCCAATTCGAGGAGTAAGAGACATAAAGAAATAAAAGAAAACACAAACAGAAGGTGGAAGGGCGAGGTATGCGCAAAAATGCTCAAACCCCTTAACAAAACCCCAAGCATTGGGGTTAAGTTGACTGGGAGCTACGTGGAGATGATTTAAGACTTCCATCTGAAACACGGTAAAAGGGAACTTGATACCGAGTTAAGTTACCACATCCCGGTAAAAAAAAAAAGAAACACAGGTCGTCAGAACTTCCCCCAGAGCAAACCGGCTCGTCTGCTTGTGGGGGGATTATATCGAAATTCTCTAAGTTCCCAATAGGAAGCCCAGCTACATCATCAATACTCATCTCGGATGTGGTATTTAAGACCTCGTAAGCTACCCAGGGAAATTGAGATACTAAAGAGACAGGAGGAGACTCGAAACATGACTCGGTAGAACCTGACTCCTCTACGACCTCAGGGGGGGAGATGCCATAAATACCTAAAACAATGAAAGAGTTTAATCAGAAGAACATAACAGGCATACCTGAATCAACAAAGCTACTAGATAAAGAGTCACTAGAAGATGAGGATGAAGGGTTGCCCGAGATGGCAATAGGATCATCTGCCTCACCAGATGCCGAGGTAGATCCCAGAATATCTCCATGCTGGCAGCTAGCCAACGTAGACTCGGCCAAAGAGTCACATCCTTGTTCAATGAGTCTGGAACTCAGAAAGACACAAGAATAACACGGGACAGTTTTCTGGATACGGGAAAACTGTGGGACATCCCGGTCGACTAATGGAAGACCATGGTTTACTACATGTGAACTACTGAAGGGCTTAGAACCAGTTTGGGAAAAGTGTTGGGGAGTACGTCTGCTCACAGAAAGACGACTCATACCCCTGGTGGACGAACCTCTACCCCGATTTTTCCTTAATTCTCTGTTATACAACCCGGATCTCCTCTGGGATCTACTACCACGATAGCCGCAGAGCATGGCTTCCCGTTCCGTTTCCTCAGTTCTGAGAATCCCCCATAGCCAAAAACGATCACCAGGGGGAATCATTTTCAAAAATTCAGAATTTTCCTCCTTCTTCTCCTTACAATGCAGAACTGAAGAATGAGGTTTTTCCCCCTTATTTTGGTTAAAAATTCCAAACGACACAAAGTTTTAAAGGAACAAAAGAAAAATCGACAAACAGAGGGTGACACACACTAAAATGCAAAGAAGTGAAGCAATATGCAACACTTTAGAAGTACAGAAAGTTAATGCAAAAAGAAGAAAATCAATCAACAAACAAATCGACAGAATGACATGTGAAGAAAAAAAAGTTCAAAAATTAAAAACATGCTCAAAATCAGATGGCCAAGTGCGAAGGAGTCAAGGAAGAAGCAAGGAAAATGTCAAAGCAAGTGAAGTACCTGAATAAAGGGAAGAACTTGTAAGAGTCTATGAGCAGTGCGCTCGAAGATGATGGTGCGCAAGAAAGAGAGGAATTTCTGCAAAATGCTCAAATGTGAATGAGGGAAAGAACTTCTCCAGAATAAGCCAAGTAAAGAACGAAAAGGGGAGAAGGTATGTGCTTATATAGGCGCAAGCGTAACTGTTGTGGTTACGAATGGCAAAGGTCAAGAGCACCAAAGTCATTTCACTTGTGAGTGGTAACCGCAGCAGTCGTGGATGGCAAGGGTTAGGGGCACTAACGTCATTGCATTTAAAAAGAAATGATTAGACGCCTGAAACGACAAGCCTAATAAATGCGCACGAAGCGCGAAAATGGCATAAACGGCTGCAGCACGCTAACAGACGCGGTTAGCAGAACGTATCTGAATTAAATGATTGATATTGATAAGTCGGCGTGTGAGACTAAAGACACATGTATCTGACAACTCTTAGCCGGGTTATACGGATGATGCTTGGGGGCAACTCGCTAGTTGGATCCCAACTACTCAAGCATATTTGTTACCTGATTACACGTGTAGAGTATCTTGTCGGGTTAATGCATAGGGGTGGCAATTTGGGTTGACCCGCCCCGCCCCGCCACCAACCCGCCAAAAACGGGGCGGGGTGGGTTGACCCGCCAAAAAATATGGGTTGTAAAAATGAACCCACCCCGTTTTATGGTGGGTTGGCGGGTCAACCCACCAACCCGCCAATTAAAAAAAAATTAATTAAAATTCAAAAATAAATTATATTTTATGAATTTTTTAATATTATTTTATTTTATTTCACATTTCTCTATATTTTTTTTAGTCTCAATCTTAAATGTATACTAATATTTGTCAAACATTCTTTAGAAATTTATAAATAGATAACATTTGTCATAAATAAAATTGTTATTCTTTATTTTTTTCTAGAAAGTACTAAGATAAAAAAAAATTGAATATCACAAAAATTTAAGTACTAATGAAATACTACCTAATTGTAAAAAAATAAAAAAAATAATAAAAAAATTTAAAACCCGGCAGGTCAACCCGCCCCGCAGCGGGTTGAACCCGTTTTGACCCACTTCTAGGCGGGGCGGGTTGAGGTGGGTTGGTGGGTTGAAAATCTCAACCCAACCCGCCCCGTTTTGGCGGGTTGACTCGCCGGGCTCAACCCATATTGTCACCCCTATTAATGCATAACCCATATCAGTAGGTGACCAGGGAAAATCATTCCTGGTTCAAGAAGAAAGCTACAAACTCAGGACGTGTGTGTAAAGAATGATTCTTGGGGGCAACTCGGCAGTTGGATCCCAACTACTCAAGCTCATCCCTAACTCGATATGGGAATACGTGAAATATTTTCCCTGGTTTATGCTCAACCTCGCTGAGATATGGGGCAACAATGAGGACCCCGGTTGAAAATCCTGAATGCAAAACGTTCACAAAAACTCAAACGCTCTTAGCTCAGCAGAAAGCCTGAAACAAAGCGCGAGGACATTCACCCCGACAACCCGGACACCCAAGTAGCCTGGCTGAAGCGCAACTGTTATGGACTCGTATAAGGGGCCCATTGAATGATAGGCCCAATAATGGGCAATCAAAGATTGAAATCAAGTATAATTGCGGATAGTATTCATCACGGATACTAATCCTAATGCGACAGCATATCAGATAGGTCAGGGCCCTCATCAGAGGCACTAAAAGCCCACATTATACTACCCACAGGTAACCTCTATAAATAAAAGGTAAACCTTAAAGGTACGTTACGCTCTCTCTTACTGTTATGACGTCACAGTGCGCACACACACACACCTCATTGGCAAACGTCATTATTAGTTTATTGTGTACAGTGATCTGCTTGACTCAAAGATATCTCCTTCATAGATACCTTGGAGAGGGCACTAGATCCAAGATTAACATACCAGTCCATTAGGCTGAACATCTCTGTCTCTAAGGCAGAACATAAATTAATATTAATTTTTTATAAATTTAACTCTGAGTTCCTAGTTCTCTCAATGTTATGTAATGAGTATAGTGCTATTTCACAATTTTTTATTTAAGAAAAATAACAAAAATTAAAATGTGTGTATTTGTATAGGTTACAAAAATATTATTCATTTTATCTATTAATAATATAGAAAATAACACAAACTTTTATTTTACATAATACTTTATATAGGCTACAAAATAAAATTCAGCCATGAATTTTGTGAAGATTATGAGTTTGTGCAATTATATTTACCGTTATGTAAATAGGCATGCATGTTGTTAGCAACTCAGGCAGTACTATCAAGGAATTTCAGCGAATTTTCGAAATGCTTATAATTCAATCCACGCGTTGATTTCATTACGCTTTTATTGAAATTTGGTCGCTAAGGCATAAAAATAAAAAATAAAAAAAATGTCACATCTTGAATGAGTTGAATAGTTGATTACAATTTTTAATACAGCGTGCGATTTGGGTCATTCATGTATGGAATATTCAAGTTTGATTACCACACGCAGGTAATCAGAGCTTGTCCGATTATCAGTTGATGTTACGTTTTAGAAAGATATAATATAAAATTATTAAAAATTTATTATTTACTAACTTAAACTTTTGTTATCAATTGATGCTTTATGCAGCATCATAAATTTAATTTTTATTATCTTTTATTTTTTAATGAAATTAAATTAATATAAAGTAATGAATATGTGCAATATTTATACTTCAAATTCAATGGATTTTTACATAAAAAAAAATATATTAAAGAGATATAATATAAAATTATTAAAAATTCATTACTTACTAACTAAAATTTTAGGTTAAATCGATGCTTTACATCTTTATTCCATTAGGGGGTGTTTGGTTCAAGTTTTTGGAGAGGATTACCGGTAATCCTTCTTTGGTAAATTTAATTACCACGTTTGGTAGAAGGAATAAGTTACGATTCCCGGATATCCAAGGATTACCGGTAATTTGATTTATAAAGAAAAGTCACTATTCAGATTACCAAAAATAATATGGTAATTCGGAATACCAATCAGAATACCAAGTAAAGGGAAAGCACAACAATAAATTTTGAGACAAAAATACCCCAATACACATAAAAATCTAGACCCAATCTATCAATTATAAAAGTAAAAATAGTTTGGGGTTATTTTTGTAAAATAACCTCATATTCCAAGTCATATTTCGTTCTAAACCAAATATGGAATCAGTAATTTTTACCCAGTATTCCCGGTAATATTTTGGCGAACCAAACACATCTTTCGTAAGATTCCAAGTAAACTCAATTTCTACTGAATTCCCATTAATCATGATTCCCGGTCACCAAAAAATTTCTCCTGTACCAAACACACTCTTAAGGAAGTCAAGTTACGTGAGGAGGTAATCAGAGCTTGTTTGTTTTATACAAGAGAAAAAAAAAATAACTAGAGAGCAAAATCGACGTGTTTGCTTGCTTAAGAGCCTGTTTGGATGAGCTTTTTTTTATTCAAAAGCTATTTTTTTTAAGAAAAAAAAATCCTTTTCGAAAAAAGTCTGTTTGGATGCGTGCTTTTAAAAAAAATAGAAGTCATAAAAAAGCTAAAAACTTACTTTTTTTCAAAAGTTAAAAATTTTAACTTTTTAAAAAAGCAGAAGTCAAAAGTCAAATATTTTTTTTTAAAAATCTAATATTTTTTAAAAATCTAAATAGCTGTAACTTTTATAGAAAGTACTTTTAAAATAAGGAAGTGATAAAAATGACTTTATTAAAAAGTCTATACAAACGCAGCCTAAATATGATCCACCCAGTTGAAAGCAAGTTAATATCACCTCATATCAAAATTCAGGGGCGTTTGGTACGGGAGAAATATTTTTTTAATTGGGAAACTAATTTTGCAGAAATGTGGGCTGAAATAGTTTTTTGCGGATAAATTATAAAAGTGTGTTTGGTTGACCAAAATTTGTCCTGGAATATTTGAGTTAGTTTACTGAGTTGATGTTTGGTTGATTGTTAAAAATAGTAGGAATGTGGGGTTATTTTACAAAAATAACCCCAGTTTCATTTTTTTTTTGTACAGCTTTTTGAGCCACGTTCAAATCATAAACGATTAGGTTCAGAGCTTTGTTTCTTCTTCTCGCCTCCATTGCCACCCATTTCTCGGCCACCACGTCACCACCTAAAAGTGTTTGGTTGAGCTCTTTCTGATTTTTTCTTCTCTTACAGGTCAATTCAACTCATTCATTTTTCATTTTTTTTATTGTTGTTACTATAGGTGCTTCGATCAAAAAGATGGTTGAAGGCTGAGCTTGAGATCTGATTATCTCTTCCTCAGTGCTTTGAACCCAAAAAATTAAAGTTTCTTCACAGACTTCACAAACGTAGGGTTAATTTGGTCCAAATTTTTTTATCAATTTATCACTTCCTCTGGAAACCAAAAAAGCCAATAAATCTGTGGTATTGTTGAGCTGGTATCTGTACTCCCATTTACACTGCAGAATGAAATCCAGGAACAAAATATATCTGGAATAATTTTCAATTTTTGGCTACCATACATAGGATTTCAATTTACCTAAGCTCAGTTTCCGAGACTTTTACAAAAAATCCGAGTACCAAACACGACCTTAGTGACTAAGTTAGTGTAAATTTTAGCTTTTCTCGTTCCCTCTCACAAATTTTCCAAGTCCATCCACCACCTGCTTTGTACTTGTTAAATAATGATAAAAATAACTCTGCCCTTATTAAATCGATGCCACACGTACGACGTCGTGTCAGGTCTGCCATTACAGTAATAGCAACATATTGTCCAGGCAAATGGACGGGACGGGCCCGCTCTAGCTCTATTCTTTTGTTGGAATAATTATATTGGGCTAGCCCACAAACAATGAGCCTAGTTTGCCTAATTGACAACGCTCTGAAAACATGTTAATATAGTTTTTTTTAAGTAAAACATTGTTATATTGCTCACATTTGCATTCAGTTTCATTTTGGGTTCTTCAAAATATTTTTTTTAATATAAAAAAAGAAAAAAGAAATAGTATCTAACTATTTGATTCATAGACAAAATTGCCCTAGCCCTTAAAGTAAAAAACAGTTTTGATTCTTTACATTAAAATTCAAATTCAAATTCATTTCAACAAGAGATATTTATTTTCAGATAGTGAATTGGGTACAAAACAATAGAAGGACTGAGGGATAACTTTGCTATTGAGTTGAATAATTATGTTTTGGTTTGAATTTAAATAATATTATGAAACAAAAATACAAAGGAACAAAAGTACATGCCTTTGAATTAGCTATGTTAAATTTATAGCAATTTAAAAATGTCGGTAACCACATTTTCTAAGTCCTTAATGATTGAAGAAAAGCTAACTAAAATTATTATTTGTAATTTTTAAAAAAGTCTTCTAAGACCTAAGTAATACCTTCTTCTTCTTCTTTTTTAAAAGAGCTAATTGTACGGTATTCATGGTGCTTTGACTGGCATTCACATTAAACAAAGGTTCCGTCTATTTTTTTATGGAAAAAATATGTTGTTTTTTTTTTCTAATTGAAATTTTTTTAAGGACTACGAGTTTTAACTTCCTAAGAGAATTATTAATTGGGAGAAACTGTCCAACTTAATTTGACGGGACGATGTTGATTATGTACGACTAATTACTTGTATATATGTTTGCATATTTGATTCTGATTAAAACACGTTTGATTTGTCAAAATCTTGATCCACAACCACCCACTCACTTCTAACCCTATGGGCAGCACAACCAAAACAAATTTTTTAAGCAAAAATTATCGATATGATACTTGTTAAGCGCCATCATTAAGAACAAGAGTACTTTCAATGCGTTGGGTTATAGGTTAATTTGTATTAGACATATTCTGTCTCTTTCCAAGGACAGCTGGCGTGCATGGCTTTTTCCAAGATTCCTCGAAGCTTTTCAGATGCTGATGGATGCATTCCTCCTACTTGTTATACGTAATTGGAATGCCATTAGCAACCATTTTCACTGATCATCTAGTCATCTATATACAGAGCACCATATGCATGCATGCATGCATGCATACTATGTCCTCCCTCCTATTCCTACATACATAAATGGATTATTCCATAGGAATCTGAGGGAGTGATAACTGTGATATATACTTACATGAATGATCATGTAAATCGAACCCTGAAAATGTGATGGAAAAGCTATGTGCTAATTAGTCAACAAACGACAAAAGTGGAGAGTCGGCTTGACTGGCAATGTTTCTTTTGTCAGTTTCCGAATGCTATTCTTTTTTCTTTTTAGTGCATATATATATATAATATATTCATGACTTTTTTCTTTGTATCTTCCCCCTCCCTTCGAATAACATAAAATCCGGATATGCCATTCAGCAGCCAGATTTGGCCTACCTTTTTTTGATTTAGCTTTTTTCCTGTGAATGGTTATATTCACTACCTATTTAATCTTTCTACCTATTTTTTTTTTTTTTTTTTTGTCATTGTTAGATTGAATTTATGGGAAAAATATTTATTATTTTAAATGACATAATTTTATATCATTTTAGATTAAATAACATCGTTTTAATACATATTTGATAATTTTTTACATTTTTTCTTTTTCATAAAATTAGAAAGATAAAAAAAGAGGAGGAGAAAGAATATAAAAAATCACTAATTATGCACTTAAACATTGGAAAAAAAAAAAGATACAAGAGGTGTAATTTGTTGAAAAAAATAAGGGAAAGAAAAGCAAAATCTAGAGATGTATAAGTGATGATTTAGATTAATCTAAGGGTAATAAAAATATAGTAAGGGTGGAAAAATTAAATAGATAGGTATTATAATTATCCCCAGCTTCCTGTTGTTATCTTTGTTTGAATATATCCAGCTCTGTCTTGTATATTAAATTTGTAATGGAGTTTTTTTAAATGATAGTCATTTCGGCGTTTGAAAAAAATATTTTTTTGTAAAATTCATAATATGATAGGAAAATAAAAATTTTAAAATATCTTTTTTTTCCTTAAATAAAAAATAATATTATTTAAAAGTTGTTAGAGATAATTTTATCTCGTATTGCAGAAAAAATATTTTTCTCTCTATATATATTAAACAACATAGGAAAATTTTAACGGGGTACGAGTGCCTTTGCTCTAGATGGTTAATAAATGGATCGATGGATCTATGAGGGATCAACATGAGTAGTTTTTAACTACCCAAATTCCCAATGGATTATTGATAAATACATAAAAACTATAAATTCCACTCTCAGCAGACATTAAACCCCACAGAGATATATGTATCCTTAGAAAAATGACAGTAGTATATTAATATTTGACACAATTTTTATATCATTATTATAAATTTATCACGTGCGCTAATTTGCCTTCGGGATTAAGGAAACCTAAACTGAAACACAGTTCAGATAGCAAGTGGGTGAATAAAATTAAACGAAATGAAAGATGAAATGACAGCACTAGCCACGGGCCATGTTCCTTGCACGTGCAGTGAATTTTACACTTCTTTTTCTCTCTCTCTCCCCCCCTTTTTTTTCCCAAATATAAGTAAGCAGCGATTTTTATTCGGTCTAACTAGTTGCAGTTCAAAGAAGGGGACAAAATAAAAGGAAACTACAATGCAATGCAACGGTACACACACGGTTCTTTTGCAATGCGAGTAGGAATGAAAGGCATAGAGGTAGCAGTCCTGAGCTAATAAAGGTGATAAAGGAGCTCCAATTGAGTGGCACTTTTGCTATGCAGATCACAGCATCACATGGATATATATGATGTACAAAATGAATTTAGGTTGTTACGTATAACAAACTACTTATTTGTCAAAAGCAAGCGCATCATCATACAAAAGAGATGTGCAAAACAATAAAAAAATTGTAGTGAAATGAATTGAATTGCATTTAAAAGAATCTTATTTTCAGAAGAACAAAAAAATTGCACTGAACGTTGAAATGAATTGAACTGTATTTTTTAAAAAAAAAATTATTTACTGTTTTTTTTTAAATCAGTACATAAACTGAATTGGTTTATAAACCAACTGATTTTCAAAATCAGTTTAAGAATCTAATTGATTTAACAAATCATGAACCGAATTATTGAATTGTTCCTTCTTTTATCTTTATCTTTATTAATTTACTTCTTAAGTTTTTATTTTTTTATTTTTAATTTTTTTTCTTATGTATTTTTATCTCATATTTTTACTTAACTTTATTTTTATTTTTAATTGCTTATTTTTTTTAAATTTATGGTATTATTTATAGGGGTTTATATTTCTTATGCAACATAATAAGAAGAGTCTCCTTATGCTACACTCACACTATTTTGTGTGCCAATTTTTTTAATTACATTTTTCCAATAGGGCCCACCTGAGTATGTGTATCCAGTGTTTTAAAACCCCGCCCCACCTCCTGGGTTGACCCGGGTCAATCCTGACCCCTCCCCTCTGAGGGTTGGGGTCACAAGTTGAACCCTATATGCATATCGACCCCTCCGAACTCCAAAATCCAGCCGGGTTTCAGTGACTCCCGGGTCAGAGGGGTCAAAGGGGGTCACTGCATGTTTTTTTTTTAAAGAAAAATTCCATTAAACAACGTTGTTTTATTAAAAAAAATAAAATAAAAATGCTTGCAAACCTAAATCTAATCGTTCTCTTCTCTTCTAATGACCTAGACGTTTTCAATCTTCACCTCGCTGCCGTGAATCTTCTAGAAAATATAAGAATTTTACTCATTCAAACGAAATCCTTACGGTCGTCGATGGAAAACAAAAACTCATTCTTACTTCCTTTAAATTTTCCTTTGTCAGAGACCTTCTAAAACTCAAAAGAGGCAGAACCGGGTCAGCGTAGTGACCCCATTAGAATATGAGTTTTGTACTTTGACATCTTGATACTTTAATTAGATTGTGTAATATTGACTTGTGGTTGTAATTGATGAATTATGTTAAGTATATTTTGAATCTTTGAAGATTGGTGGCTTGTTTTTTAATATTTTCATATAGGATATATATATATATTTATATTTATATTTTTTTTAATATATAAAACAGTGTCAGCGTAGTGACCCTATGACCTCCCGGTTGAACCCGTGACCCCGTGACTCCTGACCTCAACCGGGTCGATGGTCGGGCCGAGTTTTTAAACACTATGTGTATGTTGCAAAAATTTTCTTCTTATATTGCATAAGAAGTATAAACCCCTTATTTATATTTATAAAAAAATTTATTTGTTTCCTCGATATTTTCATACTTTTATTATGGTTTCATAACTGGTTCAAAAATCAGTTTTAGAGGTATGCGAAAGAACAAAAATCTCTACACTTAAAAAAATCAATTTTTGAATTGAACTATTTTTAAAAATTAGTTCTTGAACTGAAAATCAATTCATTAACAATTGAACCAGTTTTTTTTTTTCTCTTCTTTTCATTTCTTTTTCTTTTTTCCTCTCTATTTCTCTTCTCTTATTTATTGTCTTCTTTTTTCTTTATTTTTATTTCTTTATTTATTTAGTTTTTTATTTTATTTTATTATTTTTTCTCTTATGTGTTTTTATTTTTTATTTTTAAATACTTATTTTTTTATAATTTTCATTATCATATATATATATATATATATATATATATATATATATTAATTTTTAATTTTTTTTCCTTCAGTCTTTTTATAATTTTTATTTGGATTCAAGATTGATTTTAAAAACCAATTCTGAACAGAATCAAACTAGTTATGAACCAGTTTAAAATTGAACTGAACTAATAAATCAATTCAATTGTAAAAATTAAATTATTTTCATGTGAATACAGGAGATAAAGTTAATTCTATACCTAAAGGTTTTTATAATTAAATTTCTAATAGAAATCATTTTTATATGACCAAAAATTTAAAAATAATATTTATAACTAAAAGCTTGTATAATCTTTGATTATCCACTTTAGCATCTCCCTCACTCCTCCTAGGGGTGTCAATACAGGTTATGACACGCGGGTTAACTCGTGACATGACAAGAAAATTTGTGTTAGGGTTGATCCGCAAAGAAAAAATAGTGTCATATTCGTGTTGGAAAAAATGACACGTAAAAAATTCATGTCGTGTACGTGTTGACCCATATTTTTTAATTATTTTTTAAAATTTTGTTGTCAATTACTCTTTTGACTCTTATTTTGCTTGTTATTTGTATCGTGTCGTGTCAACCGACAAAAAATTCGTGTCAGGTATGTGTTGAAGATTTTGACACGAATAAAAATTTGTTTCGTGTTCGTGTTGATGTATTCGAGTGTTGTGTCAAATTCGTATCGTGTCAAATTCATGCCCGTCAACCCATTTTGACACCCCTAACTCCACCATTGGTATGATGTCTACAATGAAACTTCCATATTTGAAATCCGAAAGTAAAAATTAGGGTTGTTCTCGTCACAAAAGGCTTAATTTTGAAATCCTATATAGCCTTTATTTGGTGCTATTTTATTTGAGGATGGTTATATTGATAAACAAATTTTTTTATAAATTTATTGTCTTACCGATAAGACATAATGTAGTTTGTAAGAATTTATACATAAAAAAATTAGTAAATATAACACTTTCTATTTTATTTTTAAATACAATTAATAAAATAAAGGGGTATGTTTTTCTCATGTTACATGAGATAACATACCCTTCCTATTCATAGATCAAAAGTTGTGCTAGCATTTATTTATTTTTTTACTTTTTTTTTTAAAAGAGTGGGTCCCACTTACTTTGTGTCTATAACATGAGATAATAAATCTCCTACAACATGATACTTGTATTTCCCTAAAATAAAATGAAAGCAAAAGTGAATCTCTTGAATGACGTAACAAGACTCAAAATTAGATTGACACCCCTTCGTAGAAAGTGGAAATGCACTTCGTCACTCCAACAAACCGACTACCAATCTCTTTTGAACAACGTGTCTCCTTTTTTTCAAATGTTTTTGAAGAGCACGCGGGTTTAGAACGAAACATATAGAGAAATCGTAGCAAGTATTGGACTGTAAGCGAGGGATCTGTTTTTTGATTGAAAAACTGCATAAAATTGATTTTGAATGAGTTCTTTTTTTTTTTTCCTCGCCAATTCCGACCTTTTTTTTCTTTTGTGAAATCTAAATTTTATTTATAAATAATAAAAAAATTATTACACGCAAAAAATTGAAAGTAACATAAAATCAAATTAAGGTGTTAAGTTTAAAATTAAAGGTCTTCGCTCATCTTCAAAAATATATTTAATAGAAATCAAACACAAATTCTCTCCCCATTTATTCAGCTTGTGTTATCAACTGAGTTTCACTAATTGGATTGTAATTATCATATTTAAATATAGTAATACGTGGACCTAATTAATAGGTAGCAATTAAATGACAAATTACTGACAACTCATAAAAGAAGACAATAAATTAGGCCAACAAAAGTAAGAAAATGAAGTATATAATGGGGCTGACGAGATCTTCCAATTTCCAATTATTTAATTAAGTTCATTGTGAATTTAAATGAGTACCACAAGGTATATTCTTTCAGCACCACAATAAGATCCTAACTAAGCTATTCACTTTTTTCCATGGCCGTAGTCAAACTTTGCGTTGTTGTCTGGGGCTAAATTTCACTAGGAAAGCTCTTTCATCTTGATGGGTACGTGGTACGTATCATCGCCATAATAATTCCGTTTAAAATTTCATGGTATTCTTAAAGAAACGTAGCCAAATGGAAATCTTTAAAAGGAAATCTTTAAAAAAATAAAAATAAAAAACAATACTAGTCTGTGCATGCAAACGTACGTCACTACAATCCATCTTTTAGGGAACCAATATTGTTATTTTAAAGTTAGGTCAAGGGAACAATTCATATTTAGACTATTACCCAAATAAAGCTAGCTCATAATAATTTAGACAAGGCTACAACGAGCAGAACCATTTCGATCCACACTTATTTCACTGATAAACTAATTTATATTCTTAGTAATTCTGAGCCTTCTTCATTCATTTGTATAAGAAAAGAGAAAGTGAATTGTACGTGACAGGGCTTATTCTTTAAGGTTGATTTTCTGTTTTGCACTTTGAAGAGAGAAATAGATTTGCCTTCAAAGATAATATAAATGTAGTACCTAACTAGTTAAGAGAAGAATTGTTTGTACTAATTTGCACGGTCTACAAATTAAAGAAGAGATGAAGATGTTTATACACAAATTTTATCTCATCATTTAATGTTTACATTTTTTATGTACTAAAATAAAAAATATATAATATCCAAAAAAAATAAAAAAATATATAATTCTAAATATAATTTTTTTCTTTTTTGTATACAATTATGTAAAAAATGAAAAGATAAAGGTACGTACAATAGACCCCTTCTGTTCACTCTAACCATGATTTGGGTTTGATTATTAGGAATTTTTTTCTCTTTCATAGGTAATAACTAAGGGATATATTGGTATGAAAAAAATTATCTCATATAAATGGGACCCACAGGCAAGAGGAGAGAGAAAAAAGAGTGATGAGACCCAACCTCTTTTTGTGTGTAGAAGAGTTGTTTATCTCATGTAAAATGAGATAAACATAACTCAATAACTAATATGTAATTATCCCGTAAAACATCAATAATGCGTGTGTTTCACTAATCTAAAATTCTTATTAAAAAAGTAAAAAGAAAAAAAGGAAAACCTAGTCTATTGGGCTAGTATTCATGAGCATTTCTTTCCAACGTGATCACAGTGTCAAACGTACACTATCCGATTTTATATACTCTATAAGGCTCGCCCTTTGTACATGTGCTCTCGCTCCCTCTCTCTCTCTTTTACTAATGCTTTTCAGCAACTTGCTTACAACGTACAAATGGAACTCGACTTTGAGGATTGAAATCTTGCACTTCTTGTACCAAAAAAGAAAAGAAAAGAAATCTTACACTTCGTCGGTGAGGTTTCTATCTTTCGAGGGACCACATTGCTCTCTCTCTCACATTTCGTCAACAACCAAAATACCAGAACACTCTTACCGAACTTTTCACTTTATCAACAATAATTGAGGTGAACCTTCATATGTATGGCAACCCCACTCTGTGAAATTAATACAAATGGCTTTTTAGCCTTTATTCTTATTTTGTAGTTTCATTTCCTTGAATGTTATAATGGTTTGTGTTAAGAACCTTGGGATACACCACCCCAAAAGCTAGCTCAAGGGGTGGGAGTGCCCAAGGCCTTATAAAGGCCATATTAGTTTCTCATCCAATCAATGTGGGACTATATATCTCAACACGCCCCCTCACACAAGAGTCCTTTAGGCTAGAAGCGTGGAAATTGCACAGGCCCATTTTTGGTTTATCTTTTTGTACTTTTTTTTATTTTAATTCCACTTTTTAAAGCGGGGAACGGTGAGACTCTGATACAACCTTGGGATACACCACCCCAAAAGCTAGCTCAAGGGGTAGGAGTGCCCAAGGCCTTATAAAGGCCATATTAGTTTCTCATCCAATCAATGTGGGACTATATATCTCAACAGTTTGTAATATTAGAATAATGTTTATCAGATAAATATACACATAAAAATATAAGGGATCACTGCACCACTAGGGTTAGCCTAGTGGTGTGGGGTGTGTGTATTAGGAGTGTGTGTAGTGTAGAGTGTTGTGTTCAATTCCTTGTAACATCCATAAATATATATATATATATATATATATATATATATATATATATATGGGATCACATGTGAGACCATATAAAGAGAAGAGAAGAGAGAGAGAAAAAAATGAACTCTATATACTTTATATGTATGTAAAAAAAAAAAAAATCTTGAGTGCTACAACTGAATTTTCGGTACATCTTCTACTCACAAGGTGACACGTGTCTTAATTTTTGTCAAATAACTCTGTCACCTAATATTAAAATAATTTATTTATTAATAATTTGACAAAAATAAAACACATATCACACATTATGAGTGAAAGATACACTGAAAATTCAGTATATCCGATGCACTAAAAATTTGTTCTGTGTAAGAGATAAAAGTATCTCATATCAAGAAATATTAATCCCATTTGTAACATACCCTGAGATGCTAAGGGCATGTTTGGTGTATAGTATAGGATAAGCCCTGATAGTATAAGACCTGATAGTATAAGGCCTGATTGTATAAGACCTGATTGAATTTTAATACTATACAACGTTTGGCACGATATTGTATAAAATAATATATTGTAAAAGATAATATCATCTAATATTTGGTAATGCACTGTATAATACTATATATGATAAAAATAAATATTTTTAATAAAAATATCCTTTAATAAAGAATTTATATAATTCTTCAAAAAATGTCATATGATATTAATTTTTATAAAAATTTATTGATTAATTTTTATAAAAATAAAAATATTCAATATTTTAAAAAATAATATATTGAAAAATTAATTTTTATTTTAATAGATTAATATTAAAACAATATATTAATTTTTGAGAATTACATTGGTCATCGATGTTAATACATCAATATCTTATCAGGCCTTATCCCTCATTCTTAGGCCGGATTAAGTAATACATCGTTTTGATGTATTAAGGGATTATGTTGTATAAGCTTATACTATACGATGGTCACACCAAACAACTGAAAATGTCATAACGTATAGTATAAGCTTATACTATCATGTCTTATACGTCACACCAAACAGGCCCTAAAGAAGACAATGAGCTATGCATCAAGTAAAACTAAAAGATTCTGGCCGTAAAAGACTTGTTGATGAAATCAGAATATTCCCAAATCATCAGCTAAAGTTATATAGTAGAACAATAAGCTATATATCATATAGCTCAAATCAAAGTAATAGAAAATTTAAATGGCTAGTAATTAGATATACAAAGACCATGAATTATATATTGAGAATTTGTATGGAAAATATTTCATGACATGAACCTTCTGTTAAGGTCACTAAGATCCTTGCTTGAAAACCTTGAAAATTTTATGCCCCATAATTTAATAATTTTTAAAGTTATAATATGTAAAATAATATATTTATTATTAATGAATAAAGGTTCTTATTTTTTTAATATAATGCCTGGTAAATCTCATTCCCTTATTCATGTTATTCAATCAACTATAATTTAATTATTTATCACAATCTTTATTTCTTTAATTTTTTATTTATAGTTAAATGCCACTTGAGAAATTAATTAATTTTTTCTTTCTTTATTTCCCATTTTTTTAACACAATCTTGCTCACTTTTATTTTTTCGAATGTTGCCAATTTATTAATAAATTAGTGGTTTAATTTATTAATTTGAAAATTTAAAAATCAATTCAACCAAAAATTTAATCTGTTCAAGATCTTTAATTATAGTATTAAAACATGGACAATTCGATATTTGAAATATGAAAATTAAAATTTTTATTAAAAGAATTGGGACACTTTTAAACCCTGAGATCGTAAAGCTCTATATCATGTAAAAAATAATTTAATTAAAAAATTAAATTATTAAATGAAGGTACTTTTATTATATCATATTATTCTTTAAAAAATTTCAGTAAAAAACATAAAAAATTAAAGATAATATTTCAATTAATATATCGAATTACATTAAAAACACTTTAGTCTTTTAATTTGTCAATGGATATATGACCTATAAAATATTATTAATCGTTTCTACAATTATTGCTTCAACTGAAAGAAGTTTTTAAAATTAAAATTAACAAAATATATATTTTCTAAAATCAATAAATGTCTTAAGAAAGATTAAATATGTTATCTCTGTCAAAAATTAAAAAAATAGAAGAAAATAATTAAATCTAATTAGTAACTTTACATTTTAAAAAGCTAGTTAAATAAATTTATTTTCAATTTTATGAGCACCAGTTCTCTCTTTTTCTTTTTTCTTTTTGGTACATAAGCACCAGTTCTCTTAAACAGCCCTGTTTGTTGCACGTTATTTTCATTATACTATTGATCTTATGATATTTCATTTTAAAGTAATAAAACCAAAGAAATACACTTTTCATCAACTTTTTTTTTTAAAACATGTAACCAAAAGTGTAACAAAGGTAATTATAATAACCATTTCCCTTTCAATACATATCAGTTAGGTTGGGACGCTCCTCGTGCAAAAGTTTTTTAAGTATTTTTAATATATACTGTATGTACAAGATTGTCAGCTGTATATGAATCTTATAGACTTAAAAGATAAATACTAATGTACGTATGCTTGCTATCATAAATTAAGAATTAATAAATTGAAATCTAATCTTTATGATACTATATATACATATAAAAAAATACAAGAAAAATGAAAGTGATTCGAAAAATAAAAAATAAACACAAAAATAGTTCGATTATTTTAAAATAATATTTTATTACTTCATTATTTGAATGTTTCTTTACAATCTTATCATTTTTATTTTTTTATTTAATAAATATCTGAATTTGATTAGGAAATTTTTTAATAGAAATTTTCTATTAACATTAATTAAGGACAAGTAATTAGTTTGACAAAATAATTAACTCACCAATCGAAATTAGCCTCTCTTTTTTTGGAAAAAACCAAAATAGCCTTTAATAAGTCTTTAGCAAGTGAACGGTTTTTTTTTTTTTTAAATATTCCAATCGGTTCATTGCTTCGCAACTAATCCTATTCAGATTAAGACTTTAAACCCTCCAAAAGTGATACTGGGGAGATTAGTGAACGGGTTTTTGATGCAAAATCAAAAAAAAAAAAGTTACTCCTTTAATTTTTTTTTTTTGCAAATTAATAATTTATCAATTTAATGAAAAAAAATGTGCATGAGTATGCGCATTCAAGTTATATATTTACTCTATGCATGACTTATGCAAATCCCAACTTGCGTCTGTTATGCGTCGTGCTTGCAAAATGCGGATTAATTCTCTTGTATATATCTTTTAGTATTAGATTAATAAATTATTTGACTTTAAAATTAATGAGAGAAAATATTTTCCTTTTAAAGTACTGCAAATGGAGATATTATAAGGGATTATCATATCTGGCAATGTTATTAAACTCGGCTTGGGCATCGACTCGGTCAGGGTATTGGGGTACTGGGTCACTGGTCGGACCGGTGGGTCACTGGTCGGACCAATTGACCCGGATATATATATATATATATATATATATATATATAGATATATAAAAATATGAACGTATAAATTCAATTATATCCTTCGTATCTAAAATGAATTAAATAAGGTTATTAAATAAGCTCAAAAACATGAAGCATAAGTAAATAAAAATGCATACTATTACTATGTCAATTTAAATTGCAACTCATAATCCGCATAAACATACCTCTTAATGACATTGAACTCATATTTTTTAAATTCAACTACATTAAAAATGATATATGTCACAATCTCTTAATTTATTATTCCGCCAATTGCTTCAATATTGAAAGCTGAAATTTGATGTCATTGTAGAAGAGTATAGTAGAATATAAAATTACAAAAAAAAATTAAAATGAGTTCTACATTTTTTTTTTACAAGATGAAACGATTTTGATTTTTTGATTTATTTTTTTTTAAATACATGACCCGACCGAGTCACTGGATCACTAATTTTGATCGAATCGATGCATGATCGGTCCAATGCTTGACCCGAATCGGTATGGTCATTGAATTTCGGGTCGACCCGGCGGGGTGGGGGCGGGTTTTACATCAATATTATCCGCCACTAAGACAAAAAATTTGATTATTAAGTTTTTTAAAAAAATAAGAAAATAACATGAAAATTAATATGAGAGAAACTACAAATATCACTTCTGCTGCGGATGCATAAATGATATTCCCGTATTATAAACATAAATTTGATGCTTTGAAGTCTCTGTCCAAAAGTTATCGTCGGGAACTAGGATAACAAAACACCACATGGCCAAAACGCTAGCTGTAAAGTGTCCAAAAGCTACGTAGAAACTAGCTTGACATAAACAAATATAATTTTATGATGCATTATGACATGCGAAATCATAAGCGATTAGTAATTTTTTATGTTAATTGGATTCCATTTAATTAATGGTGACGGTGGTGATGACGTTTAAGTAATTCTCCCTCTCTTCTGAGTTGAAAGTGTTGGAAAAAGGAGAAATATCCAAAGCCACTTTTAATGGTAAGTTTAGAAAGTTAGGTCCTCGCCATATATCAAAAAGCCATTAGCTTGCTTATGCATTATATTATGATGAGGAGAAAATGTTAGTATTTTCATAATAGGGTAATACTTTTCTCATGCTATTGGAGAGGAGAAAATTACCTACACACTCAAATTTATGGTGGGGCTCACACATAAAAAATAAAGAAAACAAAAAAAATTATTGCACGCAAAACAAACTCTCACTAACATGAGAAGAGAACTCTCCTACAACATGAGAATTCTTTTTCCCTTCATAATAACAGGAGAAGTTCTTTTACTTTATACCTATAGACTATATTCTACAGATGTGAGATTTACGAAATATATTTATCTTCTATATATATAAAAATAGGATTCGCTTTTTCTGCAGTTACTGCAGATAAGTTACCTGCAATAAGTCCAATACGATGTTATTTTGGGACGGAAATCATGGTGTTTTTATAATTTTAATTTATTTCAGGATTATTATAGTCTTTATAATTATAATTTTCTAATCTTTCAATACTAAAACGACATTGTTTTGGAAGTAAATGCACATAACTTATCTGCATTAACTGCAGAAATATATTTCTAATAAAAATATATATAGTTTATATTATTTTTTCTTTCTTTTTCTCATATGAATTTTATATATTTTTATATGTATTTTGGAGATAAATTTATCTCATATAATATGAAAAATATTAAATCCATAAATATGTTTTACTTTCATTTTTTTCTTTTGGTCTAGTATTTATAGGCAATATGTTGTAACACTAATCCTATATACAGAAAGTTATGATTAGGTAAAATCATTCTTAGAATGGTGTTTTCATAATTCGAATTCTTGATATTATAGATTAATTTCCCGTGAAATTACAATCTACTATCACTGCAATTAATTTCAATTTCAATTAAGTTTTTGAGTTGAATTAGTTCTTTATATGTGTTATGAACCTAACAAATGCCCACATTATATAAGGCCCCAAAAGGGCTAACGACTAAGAGGGAATTAAGAAAATATTCTTTAATTATATTAATCCTACTGCGGCAACAATGGATCAACAACTGGATCCTCAATATTCCTAAGAGGCCCAAAAGTTCACTCATGTAAGGTATCCGTCTATAAATAAGGGGTTAAGTCAATAAGGTACACACATTTTAAATCTTCTCTCTCTTAGTTATCACTGTGCACACACCCCACTTACCATATCGAAACATTAGCGTCGTCTGCGAGAAAAATCAATAAACTTTGATCCTTACCCAATCACGATAAACATTTAAAGCGTGACTGTGAACATTGAAAACCACGTGATGAGTGGACTTCGCAATTAAAGCTATGGATTGTCAATGTCTTTATGTTTCTAAGGATTGTATAAAGGCTCTTTAGAAGAGATTCCCAAAGAAAAAAAAAGGGTCAGCAGCCTGGAGGCTACTTTAAGCAAAAGTGTCCTGGAAATTAGCAAGAAATGTGTACATGAACTTTTTGGAGGATAATTCTCTTAATCAAACCATTCATAAAAGGAAGGCAGCTCAATAAAGGGCTCAAAGTTTAACAGTTCGGCCTCGACCTTGAGCTTCAACCCAGCCCATCCAAGGGCTCCAAATTTAACAACTCGGTCTCAGCCTTGAACTTTAACTCAGCCCAGTAAAGGGCTCCAAGGTTAATAGCTTGGCCTCGATCTTGAGTTTCAACTCTGCTCCAAATTTAATAGCCTTGAGCTTCAACTCAGCCCAGCATAGGGCTCCAAATTTAATAACTTGGCCTCGACCTTAAGCTTAAACTCAGCCTTGCAAAGGGCTGCAAATTTAACAGCTTGGCCTCGGCATTGAGCTTCAACTTAGCCAAGCAAAGGGCTTCGAATTTAACAGCTCGGCCTCGACCTTGAGCTTCAACTCAGCGTAGCTCAAGCAAAAAGACAAAAATCGCCTGCATAAACTCAAGACGTAGGTAGTAAGCCAAATCCAAAAGAGGGCAGCTATGGCGAAAGAAGCCAAGCTCCTATTCAAAGAGGCGAAGTTTGTTGGACAAGTGGCCTTCAACTCAAGAGGGGGGTGAATTGAGTTTTAAAAATACTTTTGCAAAATGCCTTACTTTCTTTCTTGAAAACAAATTTCTTGAGTTTCTACGATTTGACACAAGTAAAGTCTAATGAATAGAAATTAACGCAAGCAAATAATATGCAAAATATGAATTTAAATATGCTCAAGTATACTAATAATGCTTATATAAAGTGATAAAGAGTTAGAGAGATTGAAAACAAGATATATTCTGGTTCGGTCACCACCATCGTGACCTACGTCCAGATTGAAATCGCTCAATCAACTTTTCACTATTGGTTAAGCTTCAAGGGTGCTCGACAAACTACTGCAACCTTCAAAAAATTTGATTCTTGAAACCTTTACACTTCCACTCACTTTCTTAGGCTATGAGCAACCTTTCCACTAGGGTCTCACTACACTCAATTCAAATAAACAGAAGGAGAGTATTTAGAAATGAATTTGTACTCCTAAAGTACAGATTATACAAATTGAAGCTTATGGATATTGATCAATGTCACAAGAATGAAGCTCAAAGAATTTTTATGATCAATATGAGTAAGGATAAGTAATGAATGTGTTTGATTCAATAAGAATAGTCAATAATGATTGTAAAATCAATGGAACAACGATTCTTGTTTTTCTGAAACACAATAAATGAGTTTATATAGGTGTTGGTACGAAACTAGTCGTTTATAGCCGTTAGAATGAATGTTGTCCAGTAAGTATTCGAATACTTTTCGTGAAGTATTCGAATACTTTTCCTAATGTATTCGAATACTTTGTTCTCAGCACAAGTATTCGAATATTACTCAAGAAAGTATTTGAATACTTTCTTAACAGAACTTAAGTGTTGCAGTTTTTAAGTTCCAAAGCATTCCAACTTGCCACCAATCACTTTTAGTGCAATTCCTTGACTTGATAAAAATGTTTTGAGGTTATGAAATGTGTCAAGGGTATTTTTCTTGAGTTATTCAAAATCTTTCAAGTGATTAGTGTCATGGATAATGCATGCACAAAATTAAGTATCCTTTGATCTAATTCATGCACCATTAATCAATTACCTTTACATTTAGGTCTAAGCCTCAAGGATGTACTACTAGCTTGATTTTTTATCTTTCTTTGGACTTGATCATGTGTGTTGATGGTTTTGCTTCTGCTGTCTTGTTGGATTGCTTCCTTGGACTTTTTGATAGGTGTGAGTTATATTATTACTCTTGAAGTCGCTTCCAAGCTTGTTTATTATCATCAAAACTCTTGTATTATTGAACTCTTCATTTTGAGTGCATTGGATCCACAAAGTCTGCCACTATAAATATGAGACTTCGGCGAAAGAAGCCAAGTCACAATGGAAAGCCACGGTATGCGAAGCCGGGCTCAAACAAAATATGTGAAAGCCAATTCCATAAATATAAAGCGATTATGGTCAAGTCATAAATATAAAAGTCACGGTATGATAAGTCGGGCTCAAGAAGGCGAATACAGCCTTCTCAAACAAGACTGGCAAAAAGTCTAGTCTAACAATTAAGCTACGGTACGTTAAGCCGGGCTAAAATCATAAAGGCGAAGGTATCGCCTTCAAAAGCATAGACAAGGCAAACGCCAAAAGTCAATTTAAAGAAAGCTACGGTATGCGAAGCCGAGCTCAGACTTAAGAATGCGTCAACAAAGTCAAGTTGATATAAGAAAGAATCGACATATGATGTCGGTCTCCTATCAAGATTTTGGCAACGAAGTCAAATGACAAAGCTCGCGACCCAATAGGCCAAGCTCAGATAAAAAATCAACCGTGAATGAAGCGAGGCACAAAGTAAAAATTCACGGTGAACTAAGCCAGGCTCAGATGAAAAAGTCATCGCCAAAGAAATGGGACTTAGATAAAAAAAAATCCATGACAAACATCACCAGGCTCAAAGCCAAGAAGGCGAACATCACCTTCCCAAGCTTAAGTTACGACAAAATAAGTCAAATATAAAAGCAATTGCAAACAATACTTCTTCTATAAAGAAGTCAAGTCAAGATAAATAGTCACGACAATAGAAGTTGGGCTCAAAATTAAAGAAGCAAACATTGCCTTGCCAAACTCGGGTCTTCAAGAGAAGAAAGACATTCCAAAATCAAAGTCATGGCAATAAAGCAGGGCTAATTTTAGCGCAAAAGAATCCAACTCCGTAAATAGGAGAAAGAAAGGGGAATTCAAACTATCAGATCAAAAAAAAGACCGGGAACAAACTCAACAACACAAAAATGGGCTCAAGCCCCCACAAAAGGAAGGCGTGTAGAGTGACTCAAGAATGCCAAGAAGATGCCAATTAAGGATGGACCTAGAAGCATCCGAGATGCAAGAAAACTATTGCAGTCCGCCAGCTTGAACACTCAGACTACCGAACCGGGAGGCAACTGTTATGGACCTGACAAAGACTCACATTCTAGAAGGCCCAAGAAGGGCTAATGGCTAAGAGGGAAGGAAATATTTCTTAATTATACTAATCCTATTACGGCAGCAATAAATCAACAAATGGACCCCCAATATTCTTGAGAGGCCCAAAAGTCCACTCATACCAGATACTCATCTATAAATAAAGGGTTAAGCTAATAAGGTATATACATTGTAAACTCTTTCTCTTAGCTGTCACTGTGCACTCATCCCCCTTTGGCTATGCTGTTTATTATAATGCACAATAATCCGTTGATCTATAAGTTATCTCTCTCATAGATACCTGAGAGAGTGCACACAAATCCAACATAAACATATCAACCATTAGGTTGGACATCCCGACTTATAAGATCGGAATATGGTATCAGAGCCTCATGTCAGTAGGTGAACCTATGTATTGCTCACTTTTTTTTAGGATATATTGTTCATTCTTCAAGTCTAATAAATTCTCCTGCGAAGTGGGTGTTAGAGTTATATAAAACTATTAATATAACCTCACCCAGTGGCGGACCCAGGATATTTTTTTTATGTCTGCACATTTAGGGCGGAAATTCGGGGGTGCTGGCCCTGATTTTTTTAAAAAAAATCATGATCATGATCCAATTTTTGCTTCCACTTCAAAAGTAAAGCTTTGGTGAATCAACCAAAGTTTTAAGGAAATAATAGATAATGATAATTAAAAAAATAAACACCACAAAAAGACATTTGTAAAATATAGTATAATTGTAGGAGTTAATCGATTAAAAACTCACCTTTGTCAATGTCGATTTGATCCAAAGTTGGCCACTTTTGTTTCACAAAAAACGTGAAAAATCCCGTGCGATTCTCCTCCACTTGATGAAGATTGAATTTCAGGAATGTTGATGTTTATTAGGATTTGGAGCTAATAAGGTTTATAAAAAAAAAGGAGACAAAGCAATGAGTTAGGGTTTAAGTTTTTAATTATAGGGGTTGATTTGGTTGGACATATTTTTACCTTTTTCCTTTAATCTTCCTTTTTCTTTTTTTTTCTTTTTAAAGTAAATATCATTTTGGGTCCCTAACAAAAAACACGGTCTTCACTTTAGTCCTTTACAAAAAAAAATTACTCGTCTAGTCCCTAAGAAATTCAAAATGAACCCATTTAGTTGAAATTGTGGTCCCTCACAAATTAAAAAAAGACCCAAATCAGTCCCTTAAAAGGACTAAAATGGGTCCATTTTGAATTTCTTAAGAACTAGACGAGTAATTTTTTTTGTAAAGGACTAAAATAGAGGCCATATTTTTTGTTAGAGACCTAAAACGATATTTACTCTTCTTTTTACTTGACTTGAATCACTCACCCTATGTGATTTTTTCTCTCTCCCAATTTTGTGTCTGCAGGTGCTGACAAATGCACCCACCTGCGTCCGTCATTGACTTCACCCAACAACTTAAATTTTTAGGTGAATTGATTTTTTATAAAGTTATTATCATATATTTTTATTATTTTAATATTATAATGAAAATTGTACATATTCCATAATATAATGCAAGAGATTCACTTTACATCCTTCATTTTTGGAAAATAATAAAGAAATATTTTTAGTTTTATTTCTGATTTTAATTGAATTTTATTATTTTTATTTATATTTAAAAATATTTAATAATTTTCTGGATTCTTTTAGAATCACTTTTTGTTTTAAAAGGAAGAGATGTACGGACTACCGCGGAAGCACCTACCAAATTGTTATTCAGGTCGATTGTTTGGACCTTGTAGTTTGAACACCCACCAAAGATACGTGATGATCTTTTTTTTGTCGTTATGTCTACTTTCTTTACGATGAAGCCGTTCTTGTTGTTTTGCCACTACTTACCTTTCCCTGTTGTTTGGTTTCAGGCTGTTGGGTTTGAAATGTTGACAGGTTTTACTAATGAACTGTATATTGACCCCCCAATTTACTAAAAATATTAAGAAAAAAAAATTCACATACCATATTTATTTTGCTCACTCATTTGTAATTAATGTCATATGAATTCACAGTGATTAAATTTACGAAAATTAACTATTACAATTTGTTGTCAATATATATATATATATATATATATATATATATATATATATATATACGAGACATGTTCTTTTTACATCAGTGTAAGGCTAACAAGTCTTACAGTTAGTATTACACCACATTTCAACCGTTGATAGACGAAAATTATCGATTGGTATTTGTAGTGTAATTAATTAATGATTAATTAATATTAATAATTTGTATGACTTCCTAAATTATAACAGTTGGATACACGGAAATCAACAATTGAGATGTGATGTAAGATTAATAAATCTTACACCGGTATATATATATATATATATATATATATATATATATATATATATATATATATATATATATATAAATGATATAATCAACTTATACCGATATAAGAATAATAAGTATTTATATACATGAAATCAACGGTTAAAATTGAAGTAATTAAGACTTAATATTCTTACACCAGTATAAGTTGATTTTATCATATATACATATATAATTATTTTTCTAGCCACTTGACGTTCAACAATAACATGTGTATGATATGATTCCACATATTTAATACTTTCACTTTTTGTATAAGTATGATTTCCTACATTTAATATTGTCACCTATATATATAGTAGATAATTAACTATTGGACGTCAAGCTGCTAGAGAAATGTAAACTATATATATAAGAAGGGTTCGTTTACAATTTTTACAACCTCAGCTAGTATATAGTTGAGGTTGTAAGAATTATAAAAAAAAAGTTATAAATATAACCTGGCCTTTTATATATGAGTTTGTTTTTTCAGCAGTTAATGCAGATAAGTTATCTGCAGTAAGCCCAATACACGTTGTTTTAGGGCAAAAATTATGGTATTTTGTAATTTTAATTTATTTCGGGGTTATAATAGTCTTTATATTTTAATTTTTTAAGATTTCAATACTAAATTGACGTCGTTTTGAGAATAAATGCAGATAACTTATCTGCAGTAACTGCAGAAATATTTTTCCCTTTATATATATATATGATTTATTGTTTCTAAGTCACTGGATATAACCTTATTTATGACCACCCCAAAATTTTTTCGTTTTGGATGTTAGGACAATTAATGAAGGGTATTTTGGTAAAATTCATATAATTAATAAAGAGTTCACTTTTTTCTGCAGTTAATGCAGATAAGTTATCTGCAGTAAGCCCAATACGACGTCGTTTTAGGCAAAAATCATAATATTTTTATAATTTTAATTTATTTCAGGGTTATGATAATCTTTATATTTATAATTTTTTAAGATTTCAATAACAAAACGACGTCGTTTTGAGAATAAATGCAGATAACTTATCTGCATTAACTGCAGAAACATTTTTCCCATAAATAACTAAACAAAATATCGAAACATCCTTCATTAATTCTCTTAATACTCGAAAACACTCTTAATTAATTTTCTATCATTCAAAATGACTTAATTTTGGGGTGACTAGATATAAAGTTATCTCAAGTAACTCGAGAAATATATATATATATATATATATATATATATATATATATATAAAGAAGGTAAGTTTATAAACCACGAGAGTTGAATAGTAAGAATTTTTTTTGTAAGATATTTTAATCGGTTTATCACTTTGCGATTAGTCTGATTCGGGACGGGACCCAAAATTAATATTTTAAACCCCTTTCAAAGACAGTACTGAAGAAAATCAAACACATGCTCTCATCTTTATCTACTTAATTTCCTAACGCCAACTAAGATATCATTGTTTGGTTCGGTAAGAATTATTTTAACTCAATTAGTGATTTAAAGTTCGAATTTTGGGTATATAATTATATTAAGTCAAGAAATTTATTGTTCGGTTTAATTAAATAATCGATGAAATGATTCCTAATTTTTTTTAACAAAAAAAACAAAACAAAAGAGGCATGTAAAACTCAATAATTATACAGTGCCTCTAGAATACTTGACCAAAATATTTTAGTACTTGTCAAGGAGTGAGTGGTGGTTTAGCATTTGCCTTCCCTTTATTGTATGCAATAAATTAAGGACACACCGCCACCAGCTGGAATTGTTGTGAAAGTTTTCTCCACCCCCACATCGCTCTCTTCTCTCTCTCTCTCTATGTCCCACCTAACCCTTCAATTGGAGGAGATTCCGATGCCTTTTCCATTCTTATTTTCTTTTCTTCCCCCTGTTTTTCTTTTTTTCTTCTTTTCTTTCCCCATCTCTCTCTCTGTCCTCCTTCACCTTTTTGTTCTATAAATTAGCCCTTCAATTACCTACATTACTTCCTCTTCTCCTCTGTTCCTCTCCAACCCCATACACTCTCTTCTCCTCCTCCTCCTTAAATCTTAGCCTTTGTAGTGTTGTCTTGGCTTTTGGTACTAATAACCCATTTGGTTATTATCCTTTACTTTTTTTAGAAGGAATTCGAGGTTCTATTGTCTTCAAAGCTTCTTCCTTTGAATCTTGATGCTGAACATCTCTAGTTTCATTCATGTTTAACATTCATGTCTCCAGTTCTCAGTGAAATCCTTCGTTCCGGGTTTATGATAAATTCCTCCCACAGGCGCACGACCCACTTAGTTCAATCTTTCTCTGTTGTCTTCCTCTACTGGTTCTATGTTTTTTCAGAAATCTCCTCCCATCATTGCACTTTTATATTTTAAGATTATATAACCTAGTAGTAATAATAATAACAATAATTATCTCTATATATTAGCTCGGGTCTTGCGTCTTAATTAGGATTTTCAAAGTTCCAACCTATTTTGATCTCTGATTTGGAAGTTTTAAATAATATTTCTTTGGTGTAAATATAATCATCGATCTCATCTCATGGCCTCACCACCTAGTGGAAACTCCTTCACATCCACTACTATGTCTGGCTCTGAGGAAAATTTGCAGCTTCTGATGGATCAAAGGAAAAGGAAGAGAAAGGAATCGAATCGTGAATCAGCAAAAAGATCTCGGATGCGAAAGCAGAAGCACTTTGATGATCTCAATACCCAAGTGGACCTGCTCAGAAAGGAAAACAGTGAAATCCTCACAAGTGTTAACATCACCACCCAGCACTGTATTGGGGTTGAGGCAGAGAATTGCATTCTGAGGACCCAAATGGCTGAACTTAGCCAAAGGTTACAATCACTTAATGATATCATCAACCTCATCAAAACCACAACAACAACAACCACTGCTGGGTTCTCCGGAATGGATTGTTATCCAACAAGTGCTGATAATTTCATGAACCCCATGAACATGCTCTACCTTAACCAACCAATTATGGCATCTGCTGACATGTTTCAGTGGTGAATTATTGTGGGGAAGTAAAAAAATATTTAAGTCCATGCTTGTTTGTACTAGTGTCATGGTGGTGGAATGAATAATTGAGAGCGAGGGTAAATATTAGCACCTAGCTAGCTAGGGTGAGGCATTAATATATTTATTAAGATATTATAGATTAGCTGAACTTGCAATATGCTTTTATGGGAAATGACAAAGTGGTATGGTTCTGTACTTCTGTTTGTTAGGTGACTGAATAGTGTGGTACTACTCTCACCTTTGTCCACTTATTTGAAAAATGGATGTCGGTGTGAGTGCTTTCTTTGCTTTTTGATATATTAATATATATATATATATATATATATATATATATATGTTATGGGTGTGCTTTTATGAATGTGAAAATGGTGCTTCTTTTTATATATCGTCGTAAAGATGTAAACTCTTCATTTGTCATTCTTAATTGCCTTTGATTGAAATATAATGGAAAATTAATGGAAAATCTAGCATATATGAAAATGGCAGTGATGAGAAACAAAAAGAAATATATAATGAAAAATTCTTTCAGACCAAAAAAATAAAAAGCTTTTTTCATCCTTGTAATTTTATTAAAAAAAAAAAACGTTCTCTTTATTTTTTTTGTCTTGAATGTCGAATAGAAACAAAATGTTTACTCGCATACTATGTTTGGGCTATTACTCCAACTAAAATACCAAAATATAGTTTGGTAATGCAGTGGGAAAATTGGATTTTGAAAAAAGTATAATAAGAGTTTAGTGTTTCTCTTGTTATAAGAAATAAAATTAGGGGATATGATATTATATTTATTTTTTATTGTGTGCCTGCTTAATTTATTTTTCTCCAATATCATTTGATCACGTTAATCTCAACCAACAGTGGAAGGAGAAAAAAAAAGATAAAAGTTAATTAAAATTGTAATAAAACGACGTTCAAGAAAAATATATAAAATATCTTAAAAAAATATAAGCATAATATCATATATCTCATAAAATATCTCTTACAACTATAAAATAGCATGGTATTGAGATTTGCAAAAATAAATGTAAAGCGTTTTGGGGAATTAATATTTCAAAATATCTTATATTTTTTTCCAAATTAAAAAGCGATATTATTTTGGAATTAACACAATAGTTTATTAGTTTTCCTATATATGACAAGGGTAGAGTATTTCTTCAGTTAATGAAGATAAGTTATCTCTAGTGACCATCAAATTACGTCGTTTTGAATAAATAAAGGGTATTTTCGTAATTTTATTTATTTTTGTATCAAATAATTTTTCCAAAACACTCTTCATTGATACCCTTAAAATTACGAAAACACCTTTCATTAATTTAAAACCATGTAATTTTAGGTAAATGTAGCAATATGGGTTGAACCCGGCAAGTCAACCCGCCAAAACGGGGCGGGTTGGATTGAAGTTTTCAACCCACCAACCCACTTCAACTCGCCTTGCCTAAGAGTGGATCAAAACGGGTTCAACCTGCCGCGGGGTAGGTTGACACGCTGGGTTATAATTTTTTTTTTTACAATTAAGTAATATTTCATTTGCCAATAAATTTTTGTAATATCCAAAAAAATTTTATCTTAGAAATTGACAATCATCATTCTTTTCTAAGTGAACCAGAAAGTTTGTTTTCTAGTTATAGTTATAAGAATTCTAGCTATCTGAATAATATCTCTAAGAATGATGATGATCATTACATGTATGGGACTCAATCTAGTTGGAATAATAACATTAATAGTTGCATTGATAGTTATCTTCGTTCTCAAATCTTTATTGATAGTCACATTTTAGATGATAGTGTCAAATATAATGACAGTTACTTTTTTAGTAACATTTGTGGTAAGGGCAAAAATGGTAGTGAAAGCGAGAGTTCTAGTATAAAAAATCGCACAAACGACACAAATGATAGTGATTTCACTAGAAGAGAAAGTTCTAATGATCTCGATGAAAATCAAAAGTACAAGCATTTGTGGATAGAATGTGAAAATTGTTATGGATTAAATTATAAGAAATTGTTTCAATCCAAAATGAATATTTGTGAGCACTGTGGATATCATTTGCAAATGAACAGTTTAGATAGAATTGAACTTTCGATTGATCAGGGTACTTGGAATCCTATGTATGAAGACATGGTCTCTCTGGATCCCATTGACACGCCGGGTTATAATTTTTTTTTTTTACAATTAAGTAATATCTCATTTGCCAATAAATTTTTGTAATATCCAATTTTTTTTTATCTTAGTACTTCCTAGAAAAAATAAAGAATAACAATTTTATTTATGATAAATGTTAGCTATATATGAAGATAAATGAATTTCTAACGAATATTTAACTGAATATTAGTATACATTTAAAATTGAGACTGAAAGAATTAAGAGAAGTGTAGAATAAAACAAAATAATACTATAAAATTCATAAAAGATAATTTATTTTTGAAATTTAATTAATTTTTTTAATTGACGGGTTGTTGGGTTGACCCGTCAACCCACCATAAAACGTGGTAGATTTATTTTTTTAACCCATATTTAATGGTGGGTCAACGCATCTCGCCACTTTTTTGGCGGTGGTGGGACGAACCCAAATTGTCACCCCTAGTTTTAGGTGTCACAAGAGAAATACTTTACCCATATAATAATTATATTATTATTTTGCCTAATAATTGTTTAACTTAATCGTTTTAAATCACCCGTACTTTAATAAGTTTACGAGAATTAATTTTCGTACGGCATTTCATCGATATCATCGAAAATTGATTATCAGACTACCCGGCTCGAATCATTCAACTTGGAGGAAATGGAAAATAAACCCAAAAAACTGAGGCCCAAATTGCAACCGGTCTTTTAGTGTTAGGCTAAAATAAACTTGGGTTGTTTTGGGCTTGGTGAAAAAGTTTAGGCCTACCAGGCTTATCCCATTTTTGTATTTTGTATTTTTTATTTTATTTAAAAAAAAAAGCAATTAGCAAGAGTCCTATAACTGCATAAAACCAAAGAGTATTCGAAACTATCTGGAATTTGATCGGAACATGTTTTTACAACCGATCATGTAATTTTTCTCTACACAAATGGCCTGAAACCTTCTTGGGTCAGAACATCTTGCAGTTTGGAACAGCTTTAATCCATGGGTCTTCAATGAAACAAGATGGGGTGTACCTACAAGACACTCCGACGCTCAAGTCAGTTATGGTTCAAGCAGGTTTCAATTATGTAGAAGAAGATGATGTACCTTGTGGTTAATACATGTATTTATAGTGGAGTGATGTGCTACTTGGAAGATGCCTTTTACAACTGGACCGATCATGTGATCTTTCTCTACATAAATGGCCTGGAACCTCCTTGGGTCAGAGCTTCTTGCAGTTTGGAGCAGCTTTAACTCAGAACAAGATGGGGGGTGTACCTGCAAGTCACTAAGACGCTCAAGTCAGTTATGGTTCAAGCAGGTTTCAATTATGTAGAAGAAGATGATGTACCTTGTGGTTAATACATGTATTTATAGTGGAGTAATGTGCTGCTTGGAAGATGCCTTTCTTCATGGTGAGGGAAAAGGTTCCTTGGTGCCAAAGTAATATGGCTGTCATGATTAAATGTTGAGGAGCTTGCTGTCATGTAGTCTTTAATATTATGCAGCTTGGAGAGATGAGTTTTGCAGCCTTCTTTGACTTTGAGCTTTGCTTAATGATGAAAACCTTTGATTTGAGCCTTGTATTTGTATAATATTTATCCAGATTAGAATTGTAAAGAAAAGAATGTATGCAACTTATATTTTTATTATGTATATTTATTTATGTTTGATAAAATAATATTTTTATTTTGAGAAAAATAAAATCAAAGACAAAAAGGAAGTATAGATAACTTTAAAAATTTTTCTGTAAGAAATTATATAGTAATTTATACGTATACTATTTATATTCATCGAAGCCAGCATCTATTAATGAAAGCAGCATACCTTTTGCGCAATGCAAGTGTTAATAGATATTTTAAAACTTTTTTTAATAAATTTAAGAAAAAGGAGGTTTGTTGCATTTTAAAACAAAGACTTAACATAATAAGGTCAAGCCACGTAGTAAAACACATCATTTGTGAGCGCGGTCAATATTAAAAGTATTGTTTCTACAAAATAGAAATATTATTTTACATATCGCATTGTCTTAAGTAACATAAAAAAAAGTAAAAATAGATGAGACTTACAAAAGAGAAAAGAAATAAATTATCATGACAAATAATATTTCGGTGCAAAATATCAAGTTGAAGTTGTTTGTAAGTATTAATGGCCATAGTCGCAGTCGTAATAAGACCAAAGCACAAATTGACCACCATGGAAGCATCTAATAGTCAATGGTTTCCCCAGGGTCAGAATTTATGAATTTCATACCAAAATTAATAGAAGATAGAATGAAGGGACAATTGCATTCATGTGAGCTTATAGTGCTATCCACGTGGTGGAAAATAAAGCATGAAATTCTCATCCACTTCTTACTGTTAAAAACGTGCATTCTTTATTTTTTTTTCTTTCACTTTAAAAAAAGAAAAAAGAAAAAAGAAAAAACGTTTATTAAAGAGTAAGTAACGCACAGAAGAGAAGAGAAGAGAAAAGGTAAAGGCAGAAGAAGAAGTGAAGCGAAAGAGAAAAAGAGAAGACGCAATCACTGTTACACAGAAATAGAAATGGCTGATTAGGATTTAGGTTAGGGTCGCCATTTCTATAACTCCGTCATAACGGTTTCTGTTGCCGCGACCATTCAACAGTTTTACATACACGACGTTATACAAAGCGCCGTCCCTTTCTGTTTCTGTGTTAATCAGCGATATTGTTCGAAGACGATGACCGCTCCCAAATCGCTTTCCTTCTTTTCTCTCAACTTCTAGTTTCCAAGTAAGATTCGCACGTGCTTCATCCTTAATCTTCCTTTTCTCTGTTAGGTTAATGAAATCAATCATAGACAGAAACTACAAGTAAGAAACCCTAGAAATTATTTTAATTTTAATTTTTTGTAGAGTTTCATGGATTTTTGAAGTAATTACTTTTTTATTTAAAAAATGAAATAAATTCGAAATTCTCGGTATTGGTTCTTGATTAATGCTTTGAAGTTAATGAGTGTGAACATTCGTGGTGTTTGGTGGGTGGCACTTAATCGTTTTTAGCAATATGTACTGGCTCATAATTACTGCTTCACGTTCCATATATGGAAATTCTTACAAGATGATTGAATATTTTGTCGGACTTTAGGTCTGAAGCAAATTAGAGTTCTTCTTCGTTCTCCTTTTTACTTTTAGTAGCCTTTGTGTTCAAGGTTGAGTCATAATAGAGGCCGTTTGGGGGTTCTTGATATTTAAATTTCTAATTGGTATATGCAATTGAGAGAAATGCTTTTTGATCATTAAATATTGTGGTGGCATACTCAAAGAATTAGATTTGTTATAGCATGAGAAATCTGGGTTGCTTTGAAGTATCTTTGTTTACTTTTCTTTCCTTTTTTTTTTTTTATTCTTCAGGAGGAAGTAGGTTGCAGTTTCAAGTTGGAAATTGAGGTGGCTTTTGAGTTTTCTATTTTTTTTTTTTTTGGCTACATTATTGGATTTTATTTTTTAAAATTTTCTATCAGCAAGTCTTGAATTTGTCTATATAGTACCTTGTAATTAGTTTTTGAGAGACAATTTAGATTGACCATTATGTATGTCTGCAGATATCATGGGATCAGCTTGTTGTGTTGCTGCGAAGGATCATGACCTTCCTAACAGAAGTGGAGGTGAAAGTTTGCATAGAGATGTTGTATGTTCACCATCATGGAGCTTTCAGTGGGATAGTCGGGGTCGTGTTGCTAGTGAAATTGAGAATCCCTCCTATCACACATCTCATGTGCTCAGCAGAAACATCAGCATGGAGTTAAAAGGTTCATTGAGTTCTGAAAGAGGTAATTTATCTGATGGGGGAAGCATCCTGGAAAATTCTGCATCTCCTATTTCTCAAAAGTCCCCAGTTGATGAGGCATTCGTTGCAAATTTGATGACTCCATCTTCTGGTAAATGCTAAACCCTAAACTATATTATTCTTTTGTCCTTTACCATAAGCACAATGTTTGAGAGGATCTTACTTAAAACATTGAGGACCATAAGCACAATGTGGAGCAATGATCCCATGAGAATTTACTCCTCTGTACTTAGTCAACCTTGTCATTGAAGCCCTTTGAGTATGCCTAATTGCCTATCCAACAATCAAAGTTTTTAGCAACATTTACATGAAGGCAACGGGAATGAATACAAATAGCTCCAACAATGCCACGCATAAACATTAAGTAAACAACAAAACAGTAGGTTTCTAGCACAATGGGTGGGGTTTTTAGATATCTTTTGAATTTTTTTTTTTTTTGGTTCCATTCTTAAGTACAAGTGATTTTATCTTACATACATGTCTTCTTTCTATCTTGTATTTCCTTGTTCACTGTCTTTACTTTTGCCCTTTCCTGTCCAGTATAAGGTTCTAAAATTTGGTTTATGGTGTTAAATGGTCCCAGATATTGTTTCTTGACATTCATTTCCTGATGCTCCCTTTTATGCACTTTGGTTCCCTATTGCTGTTTCGTTGTTTGGCATTGATTTTTCCTTCTTCTTCCTCTATGTGCTTGTTGCAGATCTGTCCATGTCAAGCAATTTTTCTACAGTGGTTAGTTTTGAACAACTGAATTGGAACAATGAGCTTTATGATGCATAATCTGATTTTTAGGCTTTCTACTGCAGTACTAGGCTCACTCTTAATCTGTATTTCTCTTTAGGTGAAGCCGGGAGAATCTTCAATACCAAATCTTTCATTTTCAATACCTTCAGTTTTCTCAACGCCTACAGCTGATCCTTTGCCTAATCATAATTATCATCATCTTCCCAACTCTACCCCGACAAGATGGGCACATCGATCTCCAGGACACCCACTATTGAGACAGATTTCTGATAGTCGGATCTTGGGTCTGAAATCACCGGACAACTCAATTTCTGAAGGAAGGCCATCATTTGTACTCTCCACTTGCAGTAATGAAATGGCAGCTGGATCCCAATGCGGATCATCTGATGGCTGGTCCATGCGCACCTTTTCTGAGCTGGTGGCCTCATCTCAAAGAGAAAGGTGGTCTTTTGATAGTGAGTGTTTTGGATCAGGTCGTTGCAAGATAAGTGGATCCAGTAGCAGGTTCTCTTATTCTCCCTCCATGGATCTACAATCTTGTGGGGCTTGCTCAAAGCTTTTGACTGAGAGATCAACGTGGAACAATCAGAAGTTTACTGCCAGCAGTGACCTCTCAGTTGTTGCTGTACTGGTCTGTGGTCATGCATATCATGCAGAATGCTTAGAGACCATCGCACCAGAGGCAGATAGGTATGATCCAGCTTGTCCAATTTGTATGGTTGGAGATAAGCACTTGTCAAAGTTGTCCAGAAAGGGTCTTCGGGCTGAATCAGAGATAAAGGGCAAGAACCACAAGATATCCAGAAACCGTGTAGTTGATAGCTATCTTGATGGTGGTTTTGATGTTTTTGATCGCCAAAAAGATATGGAATGGAGAGGAAAAGATTCAAAGATGCAGCCTAGCTCCAGTGCAAGGAGCTCATTTGGAAAACCTTTCTTGAGGCGGCACTTTTCACTTGGGTCCAAGTGGAGCCGATCTCTGTCTGAGAATGATTCTGCCAGGAAGAAAGGCTTTTGGGCAAGATATCATAAAGATTGAGTTCCATTTGCTGTGAGACCTCTAATTATGGTAGTAATAACACCATGTTATAGAATTTAATATTTTCTATGTTGTATAATTTTATTGATAATTTTAAATTGTTTTAGATTAATTAATTTTGGCTGTTGACCCGAAATTCCATCTGGTTGGTGTGATTCATATGATTTATATGACTATAACGTCCCTTGGTAAATGCTGAGCCAAAGCACTGACCAGCACAAGGAGGCAGAGGAAACAAATGTGCTTAAGAAGATGCTTCATGCTACCTGCTACCCTAGGAAAAATATTAAGGTTGAAAAATCATACACTAGAAACTTATGTAGCTATCTCTTATCTTTTCAATAAATATTAAATAACATAATTTTTCAAGTTTAGTCAAGTGGAAGGAGTAAGGCCCTCGAGATTAGAAGGCGTATGTGAAATTGGTTATTTTCATTTGTCAGAGGTTCAGTAAGTATTGTTATTGATAAATGTGGGTTCAAGTTTGATGCTTTTAGGGATAATGACCAAACTATCACATTTTTTACAAAAAATTACTTGAATGCCACGCTTTGCAAAGTTTTTTTCAAAATGCCATGTTATCTTATTCATTACAACACCTGGCTAGTTAGGTGTTGACACGTGACAGAAGGTATATGGCCATATAAGTCATGGCAGAAGGTACATGACCACGTAAGTTGTTACGCGTGTGTCATAAAATAATTTAAATTAAAATAATTAACAAACATAAATTACATTTAATTTATTAACACTCTTAAATTAAATTACATTACTTAACGGTAGAGTCGGCAAAACGGGTTTGGCTCGGCGGGCCAACCCGCCCCACCTGCTAAACGAGACGGGACATACTCATTTTTTGTGGTGAACATAGGCGGGTTGAGGCGAGTCGGTGTAAAATAAGCTCGGGCTGGAGGGCTAACCCGCCCAACCTGCCAAACCGAGAGAGGGGGCAAGTTTTTTAGCCCATTTTCAAAAGTGGGGCTGGCTCTTTTTTTGGCGAGGTGGGGTGGGCCACCCACTTTACCACCTCTACTTAACGGTTCAAAACAAATTAACTTAACTTAAATTAAATCAAATGAAATTAATTAACACTCCTAAAAATAATTATTTAATAGTTATAAAATAATTTAAATTAATATAGACTGAATTAAAATAAAATAATTAACAAACATAAATTACATTTAATTCATTAACACTCCTTAATTAAATTAAATTACTTAACGGTTCAAAAAAAATTAATATAACTTAAACTAAATTAAATAAAATTGATTAACATTCTTAAAAATAATTAATTAATAGTTATAAAATAATTTAAATTAATATAGGCTGAATTAAACTAAAATAATTAATTTAAATTATTTTATAACTATTAACTAATTATAATTAATTAAAATTATTTTATAACTATTAATTAATTATTTTTAGGAGCGTTAATTAATTTCATAACACACACATAACATGCTATGTTGTATAGCACATTTGCCACGTGTCAGAATTGTCACGTGTCAGAAGCTGACTAAACATGTTATACTGCATAACATGTTTGATGTCACGTAATCTCGCTGCACTGCGCAGTGGCTTACGTGGCCATGCACCTTTTGCCACGTGTCAACACCTAACTCGCTAGGTGTTGTAGCGAGTTAGGTAACGTGGTATTTTGACATTTTTTTTACAAAGTGTGGCATTCAGGTAAATTTTATCAAAAAGTGTGGCACTTTGATTATTGTCGCGATACTTTGAAGTCAAGTCTAAGTGTGGCACTTTGATCATTGTCCCGATACTTTGAAGTCAAGTCCATATTGCCGGTGGATATATATTTAAAAAAAGAAAAAGAAAAAAAGTTTAAGTCTATGTGCTGGTGACTTATTTTTTTTTTTTGGGTTTCTGAGAACTGAATGGTTGTAACTTGTACCTCAACTACTCATATTTTCTTTTTCACTTTTTATATCGTGATATGGCGAGAAAGGGAAGAGAAAGAAGTTTTTTTAGGGAGTTCGTACTCCAATTAGAAAGATAAACATACTAATGTTAACAAACCATTGATATACTAAAATCATCGTGTTGTTTTCTACTTTAAAGTGGGACTCATCTATCAATTAACGCAGCAAGGTTCATATTGTTCATTATGACAACGTCAGGATTCAATATACAGGAGAAAATAGGGAAGAAAAAGGAAGAACTCCACCATGATTGCTTTATTATGAGATGGAAGAACAATTTATCCTCCGGTTTTTGAAGTGTTAACTTCCAAGTTCAACATTATGAAGTATTGCAATAGCATTTGCCCGCGATGTAATGCCAAACATACGCGATATGAATCATAATACTGAGCAGGGGCGTTGATCAAAATATGTCAATAACACTGGAAAGGACTCTCAATTTGGTCAATGATACTCTGCAATCCTGATATGTAATCAGGGTAAAGTAGCTGCACTCCCAGTTCCTTCTTCATTCGGGCATTAGACACTCGCTTCTCACCCCTTGGATTTCTTGTTTTTACAACTGAGCACTCTTTCTGCTCCAAAGGTTGTAAGTTCAAGCCTGGCCACTTTTTCTCCACCAATTTTCTTGCATATTCAAATACTTCTTCTCGTGGAGCAGGATCATCATCAACAATATTGTAAACTTCCCTGAAAATATGATACCCGAGACTGCAATCAATGAACCAAAGCCATTTGTTTATCTGATGCATGCGACTCAGAAGTAAGTGCACATTCACAGTCAACTAAGAAGGATGGAAAAGAAGATAGGAAATATTAACCAGCATACACCATACAACATTTGGAAAGACAATACTGTCTATATAAATTCCAGTAAGGCCTGTGTATTTGCAAAACTATCAGCACTTTTAACAGCAGTTAATATGGTTTGCATGCTTGTTGAGATATATGAAAAACCATTAATGTAGCCTCACCCAACAGCTTAAGCTTTTGGGTTGAATTGGTTCTTTACATGGTATCAGAGCCTCAGTGTACCGGATTTGATTCTCACCGCCCCCCACTTTCTTTCTAGTGGAATTTCTTTCTTCGCACAAGTAGGTGCGCCTGTGCATTGTCCACTCTTCAAGCCCACTGGGTGAGGATCGAACCCGGTACACCAAGGCTCTGATACCATGTACAGAACTAATTCAACCCAAAAGCTTAAGTTGTTGGGAGAGGCTACATTAATGATTTTTTATATATCTCAACACGCCCCCTCACACGAGAGCCCACTGGACTTGAAGGGTGGATAATGCATCAGGCCCAGCCTACCTGTGCTAAGAAATTCCACAAAGAAAATGGGGGGCGGTGAGGATCGAACTTGGTACACTGAGACTCTGATACCATGTAAAGAACCAATTCAACCCAAAAGCTTAAACTGTTGGGTGAGGCTACATTAATGATTTTTTAAATATCTCAACAATGCTCGTGATGAAATTCTAATAAATCTACAGTTTAAGATCTGTGTGTTGGATAACAGCCTCAGTCAATGCCTTCATCATGTGTGTTTACAATTGTTGCTTTATTTGACAGAATATTCTACATGTATTGGAGCATGCAAACCCTTCGTCTGTTTTATATTGTACAGTTTTATTTTTATAACTGCAACTAGACATATAAAGGCATTGAAATAAATATACAATTCAAGATCTGTGTTTCCTTCCCCAGCCATGTAGGCAGTTCATCGTAAGAGCAGGACTAGGTTGGTAAAATATCTTGTTTGATAATCCTGCCAGTTTGCCTTACTCTTTGTTAGAAAGCCTTCTATAACTCAGGTTTATCATAGGAGGCGCCAAAGGGGAATCATACCCTACAGCGGTCCAGAAGCATGAGTGAGAAATAAATGGGCATGAGTGTGAAGTTAGTGGACATGAGTGAGAAATTAATGGGCAGTGGAAAATTAATGGGTATAAGTGAGAAATTAGTAGGGCAGATAGACAATTTGAGAGGGAGTGGAATTAAAAGTGGGGAATAGAGAGGGGGAAAGCATCAGAAAAATTCTAAAGAGAGGAAATAGGAGAGACTAGAGCCTCTCGAATGCTCTAGGCTATCTTTCTTTCAATTTTGCCAAATTTTAGTCACTGTAATCTGTTTCAGACAGTCTGATATCAGTTTTGTAGTAATAATATTTCAGTTTTCATTCAATTGAGTGTTTCTTCTACGTTAGATTCCTAACAAATTGGTATTAAAGCTCCTAATCTGGGAGATGTGAAATGGTCATACACACAGCATAAATGTGAGATTATCGAGGAGACACAGGAAGAGATTTTACATAAGTTGCAAGGAGCTCTTAGTGAAAGATAAGATTTTTACCCCAGAACAAGGGAAGAACGTGAGACGTTTGGAGATTCCAATCTTCTCGGGAGACAGTGCTTATGGATGAATCGAGCAAGTTGAGTGATTTTAGGGTGAACGCCGTAGCTGAGGGCGAAAGGATGCCAACGATAATGCTAGCATTGGAAGGGTGAGCAATGAATTAGTTCCAACGGTGGGAGGGACACACTGTAAACGTGTCTTGGGCGCTCTTTTGCACGGCGGTAATTCGATGATTCCAACCGTCCCTCACTCAGAACTCATACGAATTGTTGTTGAGCCTTCATAAAACCAGATTATTATCTGAATATCACGAAGAATGCAAACATGTAGCCAGACCAATGATATATGAAGATGAAGAAATGTTGAGATGGGTTTGGCTGAATGGGTTGCAAGTTGGAATCACCAGCTGAAATGATGGATTTAGTGCAAGTATTAGAGGAGAAAAATAGTTCGTGTGCCAAAAGGGGATGATTACACCAAACCGAACAGGTCAGCAATCCCAAATTTAGCCAAGGCCAAACCCCATAGCGGAATAGTAGGGTTTCAACCCACCATCACTCCAAATGGGGCCTAATGTGGGCTCCATGAACCGTAATAGTGGGAGCACCACATCGCACAACAGAGAGTTCCGGTAATAATAATTGCAGCAGATCTTAGAGGCTGTCTCAGGAAGAATTGCAAGATAAAATGCAAAGAGGCCTTTGTTTCAAGTGTGATGAAAAGTTTCATCCTGGGCATGTGTGCAAATTCAAGCAATTTCATTTGCTTATGGTGGGAGAGGAGAACGAGAATGAAGAAACACCCAGGAAGGAGATGAGATGAAGGGGAGACTGAGGAGAAGTTTTTTCAAATGTCATCCCAAAGCATTATAGGAATGACGTCTAACCAGGCATTAAAACTAAGGGGAGAGATCAACGGCAGGAAATTATCATCCTTATCGACTGTGGAACTTCAAATAATTTTATTGGAAGGAAGGCTTGCACAGGAACTGGAGTTAGCAGTGACTAACACTTCACCAGATCAGGTGGAAGTCGGGGATGACCACAAGATCCAATGTCAGGGGGTCTGCAAGGGTGTTTTCATCTCCTAACAAGGAATCACACTTCAGCAGGATCTGTTTTCATTTGAACTGGGAGGGGCTGATATTGTGTTGGATTTGGAATGGTTAAAAAGCTTAGGCGACGTCAAAGCAAATTTCAGAGAATTAACTCTGAAGATGAAGAGAGAAAAAATAGAGCTTATAATTCAAGGAGACCCTTCTCTGTCCAGGTCTCTAGCATCGCTTAAAGCCATGCTTAAAGTATCTCAGAATGAAGGGTAAGAATTCTAGGTTGAACAGAAAATGCCAGAGAATCCAGCACCAGGGAGCTGCAGGACTGGAAGGAGCTAGAGGAAATTTTGCAAGAATCTGAAGACATATTCCAAACCCATCAATGGGTTGCCTTTGGTAAGAGAACAAGATCATGATCATGCTATCTCTTTGAAAGAAAGGGCAATTGTACAAAATATCCGACCTTATAAATATCCTCAACTCCTCATTATCAAAAGAATGAAATAGAAAATATCATCAATGAGATGCTACACACTGGAATGATTAGATCAAGTGTTAGTCCTTATTCAAATCCGATGATTTTGGTAAAGAAAAAAGATAGGGGATGAAAAGTATGAGTTGATTACAGGCCTTAAACAAGGTAACTGTAAAGAATCTTGGGATACACCACCCCAAAAGCTAGCTCTCCACTTTCTCTTGTGGCGTTTCTTAGCACAGGTAGGCTAGGCCTGTTGCATTGTCCACTCTTCAAGCCCAATGGGCTCTCGTGTGAGGGGGCGTGTTGAGATATATAGTCTCCCACATTGGTTGTATGTGCAACTAATGTGGAGTTTATAAGGTCTTGGGCACTCCCACCCTTTGAGCTAGCTTTTGGGATGGTAACCTCAAGGTTCTTTACAGTAACTATAGCTAGAAAGTTTTTCTTTTCCCTGCAATTGATGAGTTGTTAGATGAAATGGACTCTAGAATCTTTCCAAAATTGGATCTTAAGGCAAGCTATCATCAAATTCGGATGAGAGAGGACAATATCCCAAAAACAGTATTCAGAACTCATGAAGGGCATGGGTGGGAAACTAATGGCATGATTGGGAAGTTAGTAGGCACTGGTGGCAAATTAAAGGGTATGAATGAGAAACTAGTAGAGCAGAATCGGGAGATGGACAATCTGAGAGGGAGTAGAAATAAAGAGAGGAATCGGGAGACACTAGAGCCTCTCAAACACTCTAGGCTATGTTTCTTTCATTTTTACCATATTTCAGTCACTGTAATCATAGTGGAGACTCACCTTGGGGGAGGTGCATATATAGTAGCCATAAGTGCCTGACAGATGTCATCAACATGAACTCTGGATGTATATTTTCGGTACTTTCTCCTCTTCTGACCTTCTGACAAGGACTTCTGCTTGATTATTGTATCAACAGCACTAAAAAAAGAAAGAAAAGAATTACTCAAGCAAAGAGAATATAAAATACTAAATAGACAGGTAAGTGACAGAGCGACCTGCCATGAAAACATAAATCCAAATTTATAATTTAAATTCCTGATAAGAGTCTATATCTCATATGCTACTTATTGAATGATATTTCCTTGGAATGACTGGCTTGAATCAATTGTAATGGCATCCAACTCAGACAAATTTGCTGATCCGACAAAGAAACTGATAAGAGAAACGTTACTTGAAAGATAAATTACAATAAAAAGGTAAGTACCTTCTACCAGGACCATAGATACCTCCCAGTCTAAATAATAGCGGTGATATCCCAAGATTGTGAGCCAAATTTGACCAGCCTTCTTCAGATGTTAATCTTAATTTAGCCAACTCACTTTCTGGGTTTGTTGGACAACTGCCAAAGCATGACGCACAAACTAAGAGCCAATTAACAGAGTAGTTGCAGATACTGTGAACACAAAAAGTGGTTTGTTTAGTTACACTCTCTTACTCCTCATCCACCAATTCACCGTCACAGTCTCCATAGATGCCTGCCAGACAGAAAGTGTCTCTGTCATCATATTTGATATTGAAAAGCATTAGAAAAGTATTTCTAAGCAGCTCCAGCAACGCATACTTCTGGTGGGGCAAACCTAGCCATATAAAGTCTGAAGCATATACTTGAAAAGAAAGAACTGGAAAGTAGGATTGTATTATGTGAAAATTGTATTTTACAAATGTACAAAAGCTCTCAATTTATAGAGACTGAATGAGCTAAGTCCAAAAAAGATTCTAAAATGAAAAATAAATAATTACAATTATTAATAAAAAGAAATAATTACAATACAATTATCTACAGCATTCCCTTTCAAGCTGAGGAATAGATATTTATTATTCTGAGCTTGCTAGTAAGCTTTTGAAATCTATCTGAGGGAAGTCCCTTCGTCAGAATATCAGCTAATTGATGCCCAGAATGAATGTATGGAGTGACGATCAATTCGTTATCTAGTTTCTCTTTGATGAAATGACGGTCGACCTCAATATGCTTAGTCTGATCAAGTTGAACTGGATTATGAACTATACAAATGGCTGACTTATTATCACAAAGTAGCTTCATAGGTCCTTCATATCTTATTTTAAGATCATCAAGTATAATCTTCAACCACAATAATTCACAAATGCCTTGAGCCATAGCTCGAAATTCAACCTCTGCACTTGACTTGGCAACCACATCCTGTTTCTTATTCCTCCAAGTCACTAAGTTACCACAAAGGAACATACAATAACCAGTGGTAGATCGACGGTCAATCACGGATCTAGCATAATCAGAATTAGTATAAACTTCTAAAGAGAGATTGCCATCGCGCCGGAATATCAGTCCTTTACCAGGAGGGACTTTAAGGTACTGAAGAATTCTCTCCACTACCTACATGTGTTTTTCTTTTGGATTATGCATGAACTGACTCACAATATTAACAACATAAGCTAGGTCTGGTCTAGTATGAGTCAAATATATCAGTCTCCCAGCTAGCTGCTGATATTGGCTTTAAGTTACTTGAAGGTTCTAACACATCAGGAGTAAGCACAGGAGGGAGAGGTGTAGGAGTAGACAAGGACGACCCAGACTCAACGAAGGAAGGGGATGAGTCTTTTGAAGAACTGCTCTCCCCCCGAAGATGAGGATTCTGAAAAAAGGACTTAGATTCATGAAAGGTGACATCTATACAAACAAAAAAAATTCGACTTGGAAGATGATAACACTTGTAGCCTTTTTTATCAAGGGCATAAACAAGGAAGACACACTTAAGAGCCCTAGGATCCAATTTACTGCAATGTAGTTTATGAACATGGACAAAGACAACACACCGAAACACTCGTGGCGGAAGACTTTGCAAAATGGGAACAGAAGGAAAGAAGGAAGTCATGGAATGAATAGGACGGGTATTGTTAAGGACCCGTGAAGGTAAGCGGTTGATCAAAAAAGCTGCAGCTAACACGGCTTCTTCCCAATAAGAACTAGGAACAAATGTCTGGAAGAGTAACGCTCTAGCGACTTGAAGAAGGTGACGATTTTTTCTTTCAGCAACCCCGTTTTGTTGAAGGGTATCAACACATGTGAGCTCATGAATCATACCTTTATCTGAAATGAATTGCGACAGACGTTAGTTGACGTACTCAGTACCATTATCAGATCTTAATATTTTAATATTCTTACCAAACTGAGTCTCGACCATGTGATAAAATCGGATAAATATCTCTGGTACTTCAGACTTGTCTTTTATCAAGAATATCCATGTTACCCGAGTACAATCGTCAATAAAAGAAACAAACTACTTTGCACCTGAAACACTATGCATTTTAGAAGGGCCCCAAACATCAGAATGAATAAGAGAAAAATGTTCAATGCTTTTGATAGCACGAGAAGGAAAGGACACTCGATGGTGTTTTGCAAATTCACAAACATCGCAATGAAAGGTCTTAACTAACTGATTTAGACATAGAGAAGGAAACATTGACTTCGATAGACTGAACGGTGGGTTCCCCAAACGCTTTTGATGGAGCCAAATCATAGACTCTGCCGTAGAAGGATGACATGTCATCAATAGCTAATTTTTGGTATCATTTGTAGCATGTTCTGGAAGGAGATAATACAACCTACCCTGCTCCTCAGCAACTCCAATTGTCTTCGTCGTGGTAAGATCCTTAATAACACAAGGAGAAGGGGAAAATGTGATAGAACAATTCAAATCAGTTGTAAGCTTTTGAGTGGAGATAAGATTAGTAGAAAGCTGAAGAACATAAAGAACATTTTGAAGAAACAAGGAAGGTTGAATTTGAATGTTAGCAGAACAAATAACTGACTTATGAGATCCATCGACTATGGCTATAGTATGACTACCAATAGTAGGATGATAAGAAAGAAAGATTCAGCAAGACAAGTCATATGATCAGTTGCACCAGAATAAAAAATCTACGAGGTTTTAAAAATAGTGCAAGAAGCAAGAAGAGATGTAGAACGTATAATCTTACCACACAAGATCAAAGAACTGTCAGATGGCTTACACAGATTATCAATAGTGGCCTTAAGCTGCTCGAACTCTCCTTGCTGAATATTCACATAGGGAGAGACATGTGGAGGCTGTGTAACAGTCGAATCACCATCGAAATCGGCCATAACGCAAAAAAAGAGAGAGACAAAAACAGCAACAAAATCAACAACAAAATCAACCAAACGCACACCCAAACAACTTCAGACTCCGGCGATGAACAGTGTTCCCGGCGATTAACAATCCGCGATGAACAGTAACGTCCGTAGAAAAAAAAAAGTGTTATACAAAGGTCCTCTCGGTCCAAAAGGTCCCCGAAAAATTTTCCGGTAGCATCTTGGTGGTGGCGAGAGGCAAACAAATAGAGTTCCGCTCTAAAGGCAGCAGTCGCAGAAGCAAAGACCTCAGAATTGAGAGCTTTGATACCAACTTGAAAAGTAGAAATGTATTATGTGAAAATTGTACTTTACAAATGTACAAGAGCTCTCTATTTATAAAGACTGAATGACCTAATGGGCTAAACCCAAAGAAGATTCTAGAATGAAAATAAATAATTACAATTATTAATAAAATAATAATAATTACAATACAATTATTTACAACACATATCAAATATCAACCAGAGTGGCAACTCAATGTCTGAATTGAATCCTATCTTTGTATTTTATACATGTACTAAATCATGCTAGCTTATTTTATGTTTAAAATTTTTTTACATTTTTTTTATTAATATGAAATCTTTATTGCTAGCTTTAAAAGTAATCTGACAGACCTTAGGTCAATCAACTCAATCCTGGAACTTAATCGATCAACTATTTTTTGTTTTTGGAAGAAATAGTTAAGCTTATGAATGTTTTTGACAGATTAAATGCTTAACCAACTGAGCAAACTGCAAATTTCTTGTAAGATCAATTTAACATAAAAAATGTAAATAATAATAATATGATGTTCCTTATCAGTTTATCAGCAAACTTATTTTCTAAGTATCCCCCTTCTGGTTTAAAACATGTAGCTTATACTGCCTTTGAAGTTTGAATTTAGAATTGTATAAGAATGTCGAATTTTCAATCATCAACCAGCACTAGGTAGCGCTGCAATTTAATGCCATCAGGAAGAGTCATTGCATGAATAAACCTAGAAAAGAAGATATATTCCGACTATCAAATGTCTCATGCTCTGAACAACCAAAACATTGTATGAAGATTTATACAATAGATAACGCAACTCCAGGCCACAAAAGATTTTCTTTTTGAAAGGAAAAGAAAAAGATGAAAGAGTGAAACAGTAATTTTTTCATTATGTGCATGAAAAAAAAAAAAAAACAGTAATAATAAATTCATTACTAATTTCAACGAAGACTTACTAGTTGAAGACAAGTAACAGAGCCACTGAAGATCTCCATTGACTAACGAGCTTCTTATAAGTTCTTCATGCTGAAGCATCTACAAATCATTAAAATATAAGTAAAAAAGGGAAGCTGAGAGAGATTACCCCAAGAAAACAAAATTCAATCAGCATGGAGACATATGACAATTGTTAGAGTAAAATCATACCGGATCACCAATGCCCACAGTAGGTGGGACAGAAACAAGAAAGTGGGTGTAATTTTTTAGTAGTCGTAGGATACTCAGTCTGCAAAACAACTTTATGTTTTAAGTCTAACCAGGAAAAAGAAACCATAAAAAGAAAGCAAAATGTGTAACCAAGACCACAACTTATGTAACTAGTCATGAACAGATTTCCATTCCTTCAGATACCATAAAATTAACCTTGTTATATTATTCAAGTGTTTTCATATCATGTATGACGCAATGCATACATACATTACTACTCGATATAATCCATAGATGGACAAAACAAGGTCCATTATAATCCTGAACTTGGTCATCTAATCCATTAACAACCCACATCATTATTTGCTTATAAAAAATAAATAAATAAACTCATATGCTAAATTACCACCAATAGACTCACTCACTCGGGGTGGTTTGCATCAAAAAGGTGAACACGAAATCCCATGTCCTGAAGCTGCTTCTTCTTCACAAGGGTTCTGCAAGTCCCAGACACCACCCTTCCAATAAAAAATAGAACTGTAAGAACTTTGAACTAAGAAAAGAAAATTAATAGTATATGGATGAGAAATAATGTTATCTAACCATCCTTGGTTGTGGAGCTTGCGTGCAAACGATTGCCCCACGAATCCCATTCCTAGAATAAACATGCGTTTTCGGGAGCACGACAACGTTGGGGTTCTCGACAGCGAGACATGGCCACGGTGGATAGGAATCGCTGAACCTCGTATTTGACCAATTTCCATGCCAAATTGCTGTTACACAACAAATTCCCACCTTCTAACTTTCTACTCACCCATGCCTCTCCAGTGACGAATTGGGATCGGATAGTTTTTTTTTTTTTTAATTTAAATCTTTAAAGAAGTTCATTTTTAATCGTTTATTTTATTTCTTAAATAATTTTCGGAATCAATGTTTCCAATATTGTAGAGAATAATTCTATCTCTTCCTTAATAAATTGACGGAAAAACTGATAAGTACGCACGAAATATTTTCAATACTATGTAGTCATCAATAATCGTTTGTTAAGGATAGATAAAAAAATAAAAATAAAAAAATCCTTCGAACCCCATCTATATTATCCACTCACATATGGTTGGTTAGTTAATGATTATCGAGTCTCATATTTTTTTTACATTTAATAAAAAAATATTGAACAAGTGACCTCCAAAGGTTTAATAAACACAAAAGTGATACTTAACAATTAAATCATGCAAAAATATCATTAGAAGTTAAATATGCTCAGAGTGTTACAAAATTCTTATGTAAAAGAAATAAATGATAGAAGAGAATGCCCCCCACCAAAAAAAATAAAAAAAATAGAGAAAATGCAAATTCAGTTTATCCTTATTCGATCATAACAACTGTACACCTACGCTAAATTACAATCACTACAACAATTATCCAATATTGATCAAACTTTAAGGGTGTTAGAACAAACCATTACACACCAAGATTATGATTCTTGGGCACTTTACTTTTCCAATACTTCAACTCAAGTACACAAAAAGGAAATGTTTAAGATTAGCTAAATACTCTCAAAGTACATGTTATGAGCATGACATAAATGTCTATATTCTAGAAGGCACAAGAAGGGCAAACAACTAAGAGAAAAATTAACAAAAGATTTTTTAATTATATTAATCCTTGTGTGACAGCAATGGATTATGAATTGGACCCCCAATATTTATAAGAGACCCAAAAATTCACTCATGACAGGTAACACATCTATAAATAAAGGATTAAGCCAATTAGGGTATGGACATTCTAAACCCTATCATGTCACTGTGTACATACCTTACGCCTTGACTATGTCGTCTACTGTAGTGCACAGTAACCGCTGATCTCTAAGGTATCATATCTCCCCTATAGATGTCTGAGAGAAGGCATTCAGATCCAACAAAAATATACCAATCATCAGATTGGACATTTTTGGCACAAGGACGGAACAAATATAGATCATACAAGTTGAAGGCATGGAGGTATTGATTATATTACAAGAATAGAGCTCAAAAGGTTTTAACGATCAATTGGTATGAGATTATTCCAACATAACCAGTAATATCGAGTTTGAGTGCCTAGGAACATGGTTGTATTAAAAACTTGATAAGGAGATCTTTGTCACCCATGTGGTCCTACCCGACTTGAATCGAACTACTAGCTATGAAGGGAACAATGGCTTTAATAGATAAACGATATATAATATCCAAAAAATAATAATTTAATGATCAAAGTGAGTAGGAATAATAATAAATGGCTTTAATTAATACAATGAGAGCAATCAATAACAGCTTTAATATCAAGGGAACAATGATTAAGAGTGGTTGGAGGTATGACAAATGAGTATATATATAACTTTTTAATAAAATATAAATATTACTAGCTATTATAATACTTGCTAGCTAGCAAGTATTTGAATATTTTTTTTTGGAAAGAGAGAATTTGCATACTCAAAAAAATAGTAATTGAATTTGTTTTGCTCCTGTAAAGTATTTAGATATTTTCTTCATAGAAGCCAATTATGTAGCATATTCAAGCCTAAGTTAGTTCTAACCAACTTCGAACCAGTTTATATAAATGTTCACGACTTGAGCAAAATATTTTGAAGTTCCAGAGCATGCAAGAACCTTTTTTTATGGGTTTTTCAAATTACTTTCAAGCATTTTATGCCATGGTTTATGCATATTGAGAAAGAGATTTATTATTCTTATGTTACATAAAAAAAACTTATCTCCTACACACACAAATTCAAGATGAGTCCCACTTTACTTTTTTTCTCTCTTCCCTTGAAAATGAACCCCACTTATACAAATAAGTCAGTAGAAGATAATTATTATCTCCTACTACGTGAAAAAACTATTACCCATTGAAAAATAAGTTTCTTTTGAACTCATTCTTGAAGTCATATAAATGTACTACTTGTAGACTCTTGGACTTAAATTCTTCTATTGTACCTTGAATCTTGATCCTCTTTGAGCTTTTTATATATTTTGATGGATTATACACTTGTTGAGTTGTCTTACTCATATATTTTTTTATTGTTGCAAGTTATAACACTTTTAAAATCTTCTTTTCATCCTTGTTTGCTATTATCAAAATTCTTGTATCTTTAAATTTTTCATCTTAAGTGCATTAGTTCCACAAAATAGCTGTTACAGAAATATTGAAAATATGCTCTAATAACCGAGAATAATTACAAATAAAAGTTTAAGTTTTAGTAAAATTATGATTTAATATAACTTATTTGTATAGTTTAACTAATATAGAAATAATAAAAAAATTGTAGTATCAAATATATTGAAAGTGACCAAGTACACTATGCATGCCTAAAAAAATATACAAAATTTTACAAATTTAAAATTATAAGTAATATATATTAAGTATACCAAAAATTATTTGTCAAAGTCTGCAACTTATTTGTGTTTAAATTATTTTTATCCAATAATACATAATAATGAGTTAATATTTTTATCTTCTATAATTACAGATACATTTTTATGTAAATAAAATTAAGTATATATTCTTGAGGTTTAGGTATTAAAAGAAGTGAAATCTAAAAAGATAAAAGTTCTAGAAGAACAATGTTATATTTGATATGTTATCTACTTATCTTCCTTTGAAATTAGTGTTTTTTTAGTGATTAAAATATTATTAATTTATAAACGATATGGAGTTATACGAACTTTTTAAGTATTAATTAATTTTTTTATTTTTAAAACTAAAATAAATTTATAGATGTATTAGTATTATATGAAATTTCTCTTTTAAAAATATAAAATGTAAAAGCATTTATAAGTAAAAAAAAAAAAACTCATATCTCTTGCACCACAAATGTTAATAATACATTGCTGACTCAATTAATGTGGACTCAGGCGATTAGGGGAGTTTGCATACGATTTCACCCAATAAAAAAAATTAAAATTATATTCCTTTTTTTACAGATGTACCTTAATTAATTTTCTTTTTTTAATTTAATAATTGTTGATATATAAAATTTCTTCTTACTTCTTATAGAAGATTCTTTCACTGATCTCGCCGTACACCTTCCATAACTCACTCACTAAATTGAACAGGGACACATGCAGGGGAGAAATAAATAAGAAAGAGACACCTAACCTAACTACTTCCTTCTCAAATAATTTATGGGTTAATATTTTTCATGTAGATTTATATCTGCAGACACATAAAATAGGTAGGGATTTAATGAGAAAAAAGTGAGAAAAAGAAAAAAGATTCACTCACTTACTGATTCTATAGGAGATAACTTTATATTAAGACTGAAGAAACAGTATATTGTAAGTTTCAACAGTAAGTATGCATTATATATGGATAATAGTTTTCTCGTAAGAGATAAGTATTATTTTTTATAGATTTATTTGTGTAGATGCTGGGATTTATTTTTAAGGAAAAAGAGAGAGAAAATAAAATGAGATTCATCTTGAATTTATGTATATAGAAGATAGATTTTATCTTATGTAACACAAGATTAATAAAATTTTTATGTATATACCATCAATTAAGTTTATTATTTCTTACTATTTATTTTTTTTTAACGTTTAGATATGATTAGAATCTCATGGAAAGACCGAAAGAGGAAACGAGAGAAGCCGTGAGCTATGTTGCCAAAACATTGATATTTACATAAGACATAACATGACACGATATTTTGATATATTAATATTAAAAAATATTAGATTTTGATACATTAAGATATATTTTGGTATTAAATAATATTTTTAATTTATTTAATATATATCTGTGAAGTATCGACATTTCAGAAATCCTGACGTATCGTGTCTGACACTCCAACATGCATTGTAGAGACTCAAAAAAAGGTTCAAAGGTTGCGTTGCATTTTTAGTTCCAATTTTTAGATTCATTGGATTATGATTACCATTTTATTGAGTTTAATATAAATATTTGAATATCTTATGTTTCTTTACAAAATTGATGGGTATTATAAGTTTAACTTTATTTTTTTGTAAAATTATTGAGTAGTAAATATAATATACATTACATAAATTAAAAATAATATTTAATATCAAAATGTGTCCTAACTTGTCAAAATCTAACATTTTTTTAGAATTAACGTGTCGGAGTGTCGTGTCGTATTGTGTCTCGTATCTCGTGTCGGTATCGGTGCTACATGGTATATATTACATTTAATATTTAATAATTTAACAAAAAAATAAAGTTAAACTTATAATATCCCTCAATTTTGCAAAAAAAAATAATAAGACAACCAAAATATTTATATTTTATTCAATAAAATAGTAATCATAATCTAATGAATCTAATAGTTGAAACTAAAAATGCAATGCAACGTAATTTTTGAACTCTTTTTTGAGTTTCTACAAAGCGTGTTGGAGTATTGAAAAATACCGGATATAACACATCAAGTTTTCTTTTGAAATATCGAAGTAATATAGGATGTGAGATAAAGAAAATTTATATTAAATAATAACTATTGATTTGATTTTTGATAGTTTTAAAAGAGATAATTTATGTGGTAAACTTACTTGCTAATAAATATAATCTCTCATTTACCGAAAAAAAAATATAATCTCTCTAAATATATATAATTATTTTGTTGCCTATTTGCAGGTATATCTCCCTTCATTTGAATGAGACTAAAACGAGAAACCTTTCGTCCTTTCTCATTGAATACAGCTCAGTTACTGGCCACTGCCACCCATTAGGGTTAATAACCAGAGACCTTTCGTCCTTTCTCCTTTGAATACATCTCAGTTACCGCTGTGCCACCCATTAGGGTTAATTTGTTGTATTTTTATATCCTCTCTCTAATGTATATATCCTGTTATACTCATTTAGAAAATTCAAATAATATTAGCAGTTATGAAAATGGAAAACTTTCCAAAAAAAAAAAAAAATGATTATCGATTTCTACAAATTCATCAGAACTGGAGGTTATAAAGTAAAAAGTCTTAATGGATAAACCACCTATGTTTTGAGCTTGTATGGAACATCTCCTTTAACATTTCATTATACCTTTCAATTTCAGTATCGATTTAAAGTTACTTCATCTATTAATTAATCATGCCTAGCAACTTATTTTAGTTTGGCTTAAATGTAAATCCTCTGTTGTGTGCTTAATTCAAGAAATATAATAAATAGGTTGAACCTGCAGAAGTACATTGACCACATAATTAGCAACTTGAACCAAAAATCACATTATTCAATTCCTTCCAGAGATTACTGCAACTCTGCATCTTAAAAGTCACTTTCATGCTTCCAATTCAAAGTGGGAAACTTGCAAGAAACCAACGGTATCTCCATTATTGTTTGGTCTTGGTCCTCCCTAATGGTGTTATAGCATATTAGCATACATTTTGTTTTATTTTTTTGCATATAGCATAATTAATATAAGTACCGACTCTATTTCAAATGTTTGTTTTAATTATCTATGTATCTTTGCATACCTACATATAATAAATGTGGTAGTTGCAGCATAATTTGGTGACCTGCAGCTTATGCTTATCTGTACGCGGTGATGCTTCATTGCTACACCCTTTTTCTGGTGGCAGTTGTTAATGCAATGCAAGTCACCGGACCCAAGAAAATTTCTCTATGTCCGCACATTTAGTGGCGGGGTTCGGGGGCAATGCTCTCGAATTTTTTTTGTAAAAAAATTTTAAATTAACGCTTGAACCCGCTCATAATCTAGTTGTTTCCATAACAAAGGATGAAGAAATCATGAGAATAGGAAATCATGAGAATGGGTATGTGACAGGGGAGGAAGAATAAGTTTTCTCTCTAATCAATTTGCGTTGCTACGTTGTTTTAATCATCTCTGTACGTTGCTACGTTGCTAACTAATATAAGAATAAATATCATTTTTGGTGCCTAACAAAAAATTCGGTCCCCACTTTAGTTCATTATAAAAAAGGAGTCACCTGGTCCCTATGAAATTTAAAGTGGACCTATTTTAGTGTTTTTGAGATTAATATAGGTCTTTTTTGAATTTGTGAGGGATCACGATTTTAATTAAATTGATCTACTTTAAATTTTTTAGGGACCTCCTCGAGATTAATTTTTGGTAAAGGACTAAAATGGGGATGACCACATTTTTTGTTAGGGACTTAAAATGATATTTACTCCTACTATAAATATTAAACCAAGACAAATAATAACCTGACTAAAAAAAATAAATTAAAATTCAAAATGTCATGTCCGCACTTGCCGACATGTGACCCAACCTGGGTCCGCCAGTGATGCAAGTTACTGTTTCTTTTGGTCCTCTGTCCGTGTGATATATTCATATTGAGTTAACAGTTTCGAAAGTTTAGTTGCTCGACAAAATTGCCACTCATGTGAAATGGAGACACTTTGAGATGTAAGCAAGCATATTCTTTTAAAATTCCTCGTCAGAAACATTATTTCCTCTTGTTCTGAACCATGTTATAATGTAATATCTCCGTCTCGAGCCAGTTCAATTAAGTTATAGAAACAGGAAAAAATATAACTTACGAAAATACGAACTAACTTTGAGACGGGAATGTTACACATCTCTTGTATGTATAGCACATATTTGAGGGCAAGCCTTATAGAAGAGGTAAAGTTGCTCCTTGTGACCCACGAAAGCTCACGGGTTTGAGTTTTAAAACAAGGTAAGATTGCATATACAATCGATTCTCACTTCTACCCTCGCAATTTGGGAAGCCAGATTTGCCCTTATATAACACATTTTTTTTCCGTCAATTTAATATAGTGGGTGCTTATATAGTAATGCAATTGCTGAAACTTCATTTGAAAACACAGATTTTGCAGTAGGCATCCTGGTATAGTATAGAGAAATGGAAGACAACATTACAAAGACAATTGTTGTTGGAGTTGTTTCTTGGACAACAACTTTTCTCTTAGCAAGGAGAATCTTTCCCAAGCGCTCTTTTGATTTTTGTAACCGTGTTGTCTCTACAATCCACGCAACTTTAGCAGTAACATTGGCTATGCTTTCTGTTGAAGATTGGAGGTGTCCACTTTGTCCTTTGGCTTCAAAGTCTTCCCATAGACAGGTACTAGATTTACTGCATGCACTTTCTATGGTGTGTTTTGTTTTGAGGGAAACCTCAACATTGGTATAAATTTTGGTGTTTTAATTAATTGTTTAGATTTGTTATTAAAAGTGGAATATTTGAACTCTGAGCAGATGCAAGTTCTTGCAGTGAGCCTTTCTTATCTCGTTTATGATTTAGTATGTTGTCTCTTTGCTGAAAGAGTTAATCTGGACAACATCATCCACCATTTTGTAAGCATTGTTGGACTTGGAGCAGGTCTTTGCTATCAAAAGGTAATTATTAATCACTCAAATTGAATTTTTTCTTACTCTCAGACTGTTTATATATTTAGATTCTAGCAGTCTTTTTCTTCTTCAGCAACAGGATTGGGTACATATAATTATTGAAAGAAAGGAAACTAAGGATCTTTTAATGTGACATGAATTCAAGAAAAATGAGTCCAACTCAAAAGTCTGCACTTTACAACTTTTGACCTATTTCATGTGAAAATGAAAACTCTTTATTGTATCAGAAAATCATTTTTGCATGTGTGGCTGAAAACATACACAAACATTTCAGAAAGAGAAACACCAATATAAAGTCCACTCTTATTTTGTATCTGTGATGCAGAAATGATTTGCCCTCATTGTATTTATTCAAAATCGAAATATTTTATCAAAATAATATAATGAGGTGTGTTAGAAACAAATATATGTTTGTTACGTGTTGTAAATCGCGCATCATCTTATGCGTGCGTGACTTGAATATACATATTCCCATGTGCAAATCGCAATGCTCACCATGTGACACACACATTTTCACCCATGCATAAATTGTAGCATGCATTATTTGACAGACGCACCTTCACTAATACGTAAATGCATATCTCTCCATGTATGACCTGCGAGAAATTTTTTCTCTTTTTACATCATTATTGCTCTCTAAAGGCTGTATCGATAGGTTAAAATATTTGGTTGTCAAGATTGCCAGAAAATCCTTGGAGTAGCTCTTTCTTAATTTCCCTATTTGCTTTTTTTTTTTGGGAATTTCTTCTTGGAACTATATAATACTCTATTTTGGGTATTCTTCTATTGGGGATGTCATGATAACTTGGAACTATATATGTAATGTGTGCAGGGTGGGTCAGAGATTATAGGGGCATTATGGGTATCAGAGACGTCAAGCCCATTCTTGCATATGAGAGAGCTTCTAAAGGAGCTTGGTTACAGGGATACCCTCCTTAATTTGACTGCCGATGTAAGTCTTAAGCCCTACCAAATCTTTCATTTCTACCTTAACTTCCAAGAATCCTGTACACAACTCTCAAGAGAAAAAAAACTTAAAATCATAAAACATATGAATATGTCTTAATATGAATTGATATGTTTTAACTATTATTATTATTATTATTATTATTATTATGGACTTTACTTCTCTCATGTTATAGAAGAGAAGTTATTTTATGTTGTGAGATAAATTAAGTGGGGTTCATCAATTTTAAAAAAAGGAAAAAGAAAAAAAAGTGAGGCATATCTTTTTATGTGAGTGTAACATGAGAGATGAATCTTATGTAACATAAGAGTATAATTTTCTTATTATTATCTATATAATAAGCATACACTGTTTATTCTACTATTCTGTTGACATTTAATTACTTGCATAATATAGTACATTGTTATATGAATTAATTATTTACTAGTTATATAGTAAACATTATAAAAGAGTATTTTTACAAAATTAAACATAAATGTCTAATGCTGCTAACTCTAGCTAAATAAGTGCGTACACTTACCTATACATCTAAGATCCATACTAAATATGATAAGAACTTAGTTTTAATGCATTTTAAGTGTAAAAATATTGTATATTTATATCCAATGACGTGTTATTATATTATTAATAGAGTTTAGCATCTTATATAAATTGCTAATATAATCAAACTCATTAAATAACATATCAACCAGTATTGCTCCTTATCTCCAACCTCAGACCAGCAGGTAGGAGTCTGACACCTTCTACCATACAATGCCTCGTAGGGTGCCATGCCCAGGCTAGCATGGAAACTGTTGTTGTACGAAAACTCAACCAATGGCAGGTACCTATCCCATGCTGAACCATGCTCCAATGTGTAAGCCCTTAACATGTCCTCCAATGTCTGGATGGTCCGCTCAGTCTGTCCATCAGTCTGAGGGTGATAGGTTGTACTCAGTCTCAGTTGCGTACCAAAAGCCTCCTGCAGCGCCTCCCAGAATCGAGATGTGAACTTCGGGTCTCTATCACTGATGATACTCTCGGGCACCCCGTGAAGTCTCACAATCTCGCGAACATATAGTCTGGCCAACTGCTCAGTAGTGAAGCTCACCTTCACTGGAAGAAAGTGGGCAGACTTCGTCAATCTGTCCACAATGACCCAGATAGAGTTACAACCAGCCTGAGTCTTCGGCAAACCACAACGAAGTCCATGGAAATGCTCTCCCATTTCCATTCCGGAATCTCAAGAGGTTGAAGCTTACCAGACGGCTTCTGGTGTTCGATCTTCACCTTCTGGCAAACCAAGCACTTGGACATATATACCACAATGTCCTTCTTCATGCCCGACCACCAATAATTCATCTTCAAGTCCTGGTACATCTTTGTAGCACCAGGGTGGACAGTAAACTGGCCCTTATGAGCTTCTGTCATCACCTCAACCGTCAAAGGACCTCGAGGAACCACAATCCTCTTCTGGAAGGTCAACAATCCATCCTCATTCAAAGACACATCGTCCTGGTTCTTCACATAATCTAGGCACCCTCTCTACACTTGCGCCTCTTTGATCTTTTCCATGAGCTCGTTCTCTACTTGCATGGTTTCCATTTCGAGAAGTGCACCCCCAAACAAGGAAGTCACCGTCAGATCTCGAAACTGCTCAATGATGTCATAGTCACCCATGGTCAAACTGGATAGACTCACGGATTTCTGACTTAAAGCATCAGGTACAACATTGGCCTTGCCAGGATGGTACTTCAACTCAAAGTCGTAGTCCTTCAGATACTCTATTCATCTCCTCTGTCTCATGTTCAACTCTTTCTGATCAAACAAATACTTCAAGCTCTTGTGATCACTGAACACAACAAACTTCATGCCATAAAGATGATGCCTCCAAATCTTGAAAGCAAACACAATAGCAGCCAACTCCAAATCATGAGTCAGGTAGTTCTCCTCATGAGGCTTCAACTGCCTCGAAGCATAGGCAATCACTTTGCCCAACTGCATCAACACACATTCGAGCCCCTTTCCGGAGGCGTCAGTGTAAAGCTCAACTTCCTCAGCAGGATCAGGAAGGACCAACACAGGTGCAGTAGTCAGTCTCTCCTTCAACTCCTGAAAACATTCCTCACACTCGTGAGTCCACACAAATGGAGTCTCCTTCCGGGTAAGGCGAGTCATTGGCAGAACCAACATGGAGAATCCCTGGATTAACCTCCAGTAGTAACCTGCCAAACCCAGAAAACTCCTCACTTCGGTAACCGTCTTGAACCTCTCCCAATCAAGCACGACCTCAATCTTGTTCGGATCCACTGCAACTCCCTCAGCAGAAACCACATGCCCAAGAAACTTCACAGACTTGAGCCAAAATTCACACTTGGAAGGCTTAACATAAGGCTTTTTCTCCTTCAGCACTTGTAACACAATCCTCAAGTGCTCAGCATGCTCCTCCTCCGTCTTGGAGTATATCAAGATATCGTCAATGAAGACGATCACAAACTGATCCAGGTACGGCTGAAAAATCTTATTCATGTAATCCATGAACACTGCGGGTGCATTGGTGAGTCCAAATGGGATCACCAAATACTCATAATGACCGTATCTCGAACGAAATGCGGTCTTAGGGACATCCTCCGGCTTCACCCGAATCTGATGGTATCCGGACCGGAGATCAAACTTCGAGTACACATAAGCGCCCTTCAGCTGATCCAATAGATCATCAATACGCGGAAGGGGATACTTGTTCTTGATTGTCACCTTGTTCAGCTGCCTGTAATCGGTGCACAATCGCATGGTCCCATATTTCTTTTTCACAAAGATGACCGGTGCTCCCCATGGAGACACACTCGGTCGAATGAAGTCTTTCGCCGAAAGATCTTTAATGTGCTTCTTCAGCTCGGCCAACTCTGGTGGCGACATCCGATATGGAGCTAATGAAATAGGCGCCACACCAGGCAAAAAATCAATGGAGAACTCTATCTCTCGCTGTGGTGGAAACTCAGGAATCTCCTCAAGAAACACGTCGAGGAATTCCCTCACCACAGGAATGCCAGCGATATCCTCCTGTGACCCACTCGCCAAACCTCCCAACATGACATAACAAATGCCCCTGCTCTCAAGGCTCTCCTAACCTGCAGCAATAAAATAAAAGGCGAGGAACTGGCTGTGGCATCACACAGAGACATCACAACTCGCTTGGCGCAACAGTCAATCATCACACAATTTCAGGACAACCAATCCATGCCCAGAATAATCTCCAGATTGGCCATCGGCAATCCTATCAGATCTACCGAGAACTCAAGGCTATCCCACTGAAACGCTACATCGCGATGAACAGTGGAGGTATCACACTTTTCTCCGGTGGCGGTGGTCACCCGCAACGGTGGAGAAAGCACAGACATGGGCAACTCAAGCCCCACAGCAATTCGGGTAGCAATGAAGGAATGCGTAGCCCCGGAGTCAAACAATACATCAACTGAAGATCCACCAATGGAAACAGTACTTCTGACCAGGTTCGGAGCTCAGTCTGACTGCTGTCGATCCAAAGTGTAAACTCGCCCCGTGGCAGGTGGCACAACAGGTGCCGCTATAGGTGGAAGGGGAACCATCTGTAATGAAACTGCCCGAACTGCTGCAGCTCTCGCCGTCGACGACGGACACTCTCTAGCATAGTGGCCCTCCTTGCCACATTGGAAACATATAGTATGACCGGTAGCACACGACCCCAGATGAACCTTCCCACATCCCGTACATCTGGGAGTAGGAGGTCTCGTTGTACTCCCCTGAGTGGAAGTCCTCTTGAACTGATTTGGCGCTAGCCTAGCCGCCAACTGCTTCCCTTTGTCCTTGCCAGCGAACTTCCTGTCCCTCCAGGAAGTGGAACCACCAGTTCCCTTGGTCTCAGCAATCTTGGCCTTACTCGTAATGCAGACATCCTCGATGTCCCGACACTGTTGCATCAGTGTCCCAAAATCTCTCGAAGCCGCTCCAGCAAGAGGAACAACTATCTCCTCGCTAAGTCCCCTACGGAACTTAGAAGCCAAAAAAGTCAGAGTAGGCATAGCCATCCGAAAGTGTACAAATTTCACCAGCTCATTAACCTTTGCCAGGTACTCGTCAACAGACAACGAGCCCTGCACCAACCTGTCGAACTCCCCCTGCTTCCTCTCCTCGCACCATAAGGGAAGTACCGACTGAGAAAACAATCCTCGAAGAATGGCCATGTCATAGCATGACCCTGCATCTCAAAAGCATGAGAGGTGTTCATCCACCACTCGTGTGCATCGCCCTTCAGCATATATGTGGCGAATATCAGCTTCTGTAGATCAGTACACTGCATCACACGAAAAATCTTGTCCAGCGCCTGAAGCCATCTCGCCGCAGCAATAGGATCATACGATCCATTGAAGGTAGGTGGCTTATGCTTGCGGAAAGCATTAAGCCGACGGTCAATCACGTAACAATCCTCAGCAGACTCCCCATAGGGTTCCATCATCCCAGTAAGGTGACCAGTGCCCTCAACATTTCTCTGGCTCTCGTCCTGCAGACTAGGTGGAGGTGGAGGTGTTGGTGGCAAAGGGAACTGACCAACAACAGGACCAGTCCTCATCTCCTCCAACATGACCCTCATCATAGTCATGTTCGCCAGGCGGTTCGCCTCCAATATATCCTCAGTGGCTTTCCTGTTCGCCTCTCTGACGGTGTCCAACATAGCCTGGTTTGCCATTCTCATGGCCTCCTGGTCGGCTTGTCGAGCCGCCTGCATCTCAGCCAATGCAGTCAGGACAGGATCCGGTTGATCCCCGCTAGTGTCTCAGTTCCTCTGAGGTAGTACCATGACTCTGCATAAGTTACACAAAGAATGAGTTAATCAGGCCCATGCAATGTGGTCACATATGCATCGTCATAGCAAAACCCAATAGAGAGAACACACATACACGACTCACAACAAAGCATCCTAAGTTATTGCAATACATACAGGCTTTTCCCTAGAAAGTGCTCTGATACCATAAAATGTAACATCCCGTGTATACCCGGTTTGTTAACATGCCATCGTATTAAGCCACGCTTAATTAAAAATGCGGAATATCTTTTTCTTTTCAATTATGACGTCATTATCATTACCAAGTTGAATTACTTAATTCATTTCTAAAACATTGCCTGTATGTAAATTGCAAATAGACATCTAACTGGAATACCTCAATATATAAGTTAACAGTGAGTATCTAAAAATCACGGGACTACAACACGTAGCCCGAACAATATCCTGATACATTATTACAACTCGCATCTAACTAAGACAAAGTCAAACAATGTGGCATGGACAATCCCCATGCTCACCAAATAAGGCAACAAAGCACAACATAGTCTCAACAGCAGCAACAATAATCATAACAAGCTAATAACATAAGGCAACAGGCATAATCCAGCATTCAGACATATCATCATATAAACAACAATATCAGCTAAGCTCCGGCCTCCTGCCGCTAGAGGTCTCAACCCCCGCATACATGAACCTAAAATAAGTGCCCCAAACGTGGGGTGAGATCTCTAAACAGAAATCTCAGTAAGACAAGGGGTCCTCAAGGATCTTCCACCCCAAGCTCACTTACATGTGCAATATAAGTTCTAAAAGCAGTAATTCAATATCAGTTCCAAAATCAGTGCAATGCAGCAGATAATCATGTCATGCGTGTTATAACTATTCTACTAATCAGAGAAGTGCAGGAATACGTCTATTACCCACACAATACACGCCTGTGCTGTAAGCGCCCCCAGGACCATCTCATGGCTTCCTGGCTAAGCGAAACACCACATACATATCATAAGCATTTTGCACTTAACAACTCCATAACATTTCAATAAAACAGTACATGAAAACACATCATACATATAAACCATCCCCCATGGGACATGGTGGAACAAATAATGGCTAAACCGAGGACACGAAAGCTTACCTTGCAAGCTAGTTATCCAAGCCAAGAGTCCACACAAGCTCAAAGTGTTTAAGTTAAAGTTCAAGGGAGAAATGGCCACTTAACTCACAAGAATGGAGGAAGAAGGCAATGGAACAGTGCACACACTGACCAGCCACCAAAGAGTCACGTATTCAGAATGTATGGCCTAGGGTTTTGGGCCAAAATGCATATATATAGAGGTTTAAGTCTTAAACATATAGTATTAGTACTATTAGCTACGCTTAGCATTTTAATCCCAAACTTAGGATTCTGAACATACTCATTTTTCTAAGATTTATCATATTTTTATTTTATTTTTCGTAGCACCTTTTCGGTACGCGCTTTTCCATAGCCAGTATCAGTTTTGGCACCAGTTCTCAATATTTTAACTTGAAACTTGTTTTACAAGTCCTATATATTATTCTAGTGACATATACACATTTTTTATAATTTTTCGGGATACTTCATCGGTACGCATTTATACCGAGTAGCAGAACCAGTATCTGCACTTTTCGTCAGAAAAGAGACTTTCAGCATTATTAATCACTTACCAATATTATTTAAGCCTTATCATAATTATTAGAGTCAATTATGGAATTATTTCCTAATTCTCATATTTATTTAATTAATTTCCTTAATTAACGGTGCGGGTCCTTACATCATGCAACAATCCGGTGAAAATCAGTGACCCGATTGATTTTTATTAACTTAGGTTGTGTATATTTTTTTAAATTAAAACAAAATAATGTCATTTTTTTAAGCAGGGACCAAGTGCAAAATCTTCAAGTTGCAGTGCATTATTTTCAATTCACAAATACACATACCGGTCACACAAAAACAAAACACAATTAAACAATTCAAGTTAAAAAATATGAAATATGAAATGAAAAGTGAAAAATCCTATGTAAGTTGGATTGAAATTTGAAAGCATAGAAGACAAGAGGGAGAGCTAAATTGAAATTTGAAAAATAATATTAATTTTGTTTTTTTATAATGACCCAATGGACAATTATTTTTTCTCTAATTACGGAGGGCCTAAACCCGAAAAAATAAATTACAAAGATGCAAGAGCTCTATAGTTATGAAAACCAAGTAAATTCCCATCCAGTAAACTGATCATTTGAAGAGGAGGCTAGTTGAAGATGATAATATCGTCATCCATGCCAAGTCTTGATGCGCAAACCAGTCCTTGCATTTGTTGCCATATATAATTTTGGACAATTTTGGATAGACATAGTTATGGATTTTGCTAGACAATATAGAAGTTACTATGAAAGAATTTTGAGTATAAAATATAAATTTATATATATCTATTTGGGTCATGCAGTTCAATTAGTGTGACTTATTGGTTGAACTAGTGACTCATTGATCAGATACTCTGATCGAGTTGATAACTAATTTGGGTTTAATAACATTGGTATCAACACAAGATTGAGAAATTGTATAAAAAATTTGTACTAACTATGCTTTAAAATCAAACTCATGAAAATCCCAAATGCTAAAATACTTTATGTTCAGACATCTCATGCACATGCATTCAAATATTAAGGGGATAAGGTGTATCAATTATGGGATCCTTGTTTCTGCTGTTGCTGTAGATGAAAAAAGTTGTAGCAAACCTATTAACACTAGGATACGGAGTCGTATCCTGAAATTAAAAAAAAAAATCCAGAATACGGAACCGTATCCTAATGAAATTAAGTGTTGCTATAAATTTTTTGATCTGCAACAACAAAAGAGCTATTAAAGCCGTCAATTATAATAAATTATATTTTTAGTGCATGTGACTTGTTATGTATAAACTATAGCCAGGATATATTACATTTTGAGTGGGAAAATATACTTGAATAACTAAATCACTCTCTATCATTTTCAAATATGGATCTTACGGTTTTATGTTTATTATCAAGTATCAGAGTATTGTGTGTGGGTATTTTAAAATCTATGTAAAAAATATATATACATACATATATATATATATATATATATATATATATATATATTTAAATTATAAAGAAGATATACATAATTAATTTTGAAAGAAAAATTAAAAATAACATGTGTCGCTCTAAAGAAACCTTGTCCACTGGATAACTGAAGGGAATAATGGGCTGTTTAATAATTATAACATTTTTGTTTAACTACCCCTCCCCCCCCCCCCCCCCCCACAAGACACACACACACACACAAAGTCATGTACAATCAATGTTATTTGTATTTGAAACATAAGAATTAGGTTTTGTGTTTTAAATGATTGGGGACTAATAATTAAAATCAAATAAATCAAAATGAAATGTGTTAAGATTCTATAATTAAACTTGTATTATATCAAAATGAGCCAACAGTAGTTGTTTGACACAATGGCGCAGATTCTATTTGCTGCCATATTTATATTTGCTAGGATGTTGGTCGGACCGTGCATCACTTACCTAACTTTCTCTGCTAACAATCCACTTCTCATAAAGGTACAATTTTTTACCCTTTATTTTTTTTAAAGAAGCATTTTTCTATAATATAATCTTCCCTTGTTTTTTGGGTCACGTTTGCTTAATTCATTCCATTGTTACAGGCTATGGGATTGGGTTTGCAGCTGGTAAGTACATTTTGGTTCTTCAAAATTATAAAAATGATGAAACACAAACTAACCAAGAGACCAACATCTGAAAATGGGACCAAGCATACCAACATCATGAGGAAAACGACTAATTCACAATTTCAAGATAGCTAGCGATAAATGTCTTGAGAGTTGAACATCATGCTCCTTACCCATGAACAACGAGACACTAGACAAATGGACACTTCTTAAGTTGCAAAATCGATCATTTCAATTTGCCTGTGTAAAGTGTGAACAATGTACTGTAATTTTGCAGCTGTTTGACAGTTGAATTTGATTGCCTTGTGCATCTGGGAGACATCAATTTCGTACATTATTTTTACACTGTTTCAAGTTGACAAATTTGGTTTATAAGGAGGTTAGACTTTGTTGCTAGTTGTGAGTAATTAGTGTCACGCAGTAGCATAGTTAAATATCAAATCAAACTAGTAGATGAAGAATATTATGCAAACTGACTCAACACTGTCTTCAACCATAAATGGGGGAGAAGTACAAAGTCTAGACCCAATTCAAAGATAAGTAATATGAATTATGTAAAACGTAATCCAAAAGGAAACAAAAAAACCATTACAAATGAGTTTAGACAAACAACTCGACTAAACATCTTTTGCTTCACCGTAGTTTGGTTGATAAGTTCTCCATCCAACTGCATAATTCAGATATTAAACAAGGCATAGCCCAAAGGGACCATTACATTCTTAGGTCTGAGTTGATCAAATAGTATAAATTATTTCTGAATCTAAAAGATGCACTGCCTCGATATCCATGGCTCTGGAAAAATTTCACAATAGCTTTTAGTCTTTCCCAAAATCAGCACTGTAGTGAGCACTGGATTCAAGTTTCTTTGCCTCGTTCAGTTTTCGAACAGCCTGGAACGGATAAAGAAATCAAATTGTTGTTCCCGTGAGTGACAAGGAGGGGTAATCCCTTTGTGCATGATTAATACACACAGAAAAATGGCTTCCTCAAAGAAAAAAAGAACTCACCTTCATAAAATCTTCATGGATCACGTAGTCACGTTCTGCACGAATTGCTGCCATTCCAGCTTCCGTGCAGACATTTCGAAGATCAGCCCCATTAAAACCCTGAGCAATTTGCAACAGAAAACACATCAAACATGCACCAACCGGCTAATAAAACTAATCCAAAATGGACTTACCTCAGCAAGCTTCACAATAGCTTCTTAATCTATTTCACCATGTTTAGCAATCTGATGCAATAAGACCCAAGACATACAAGAGGGACAAGTCCAGGCGAGTATGGATCCAAAACCAACAAGGCCCAAGTGCAACAGAGGAACAACCATCAGATACTGACACGACAATCAATAGTTCCCAATAATACCCCGTAACAGAATGATGCGTGGAAGGGCATGAAGTTAGTTATATGGAGCAGCAAGGGGAAAGGGGGGAGGCAGGCAAGATTAATGGATGAGAGCTCTTAGGAGAGTGTGGGACCTCTAGAATTGTCTCACTGTTATCTTTTCCTTTTACTGATTTACATTTGAGTTGTAGGAGGGGATTACTGTAATTGTTCTTCAATATGAACCATTCTCTGTATCAGAGTGTTATCTTTTATTTGAATAATACAAATGAACATCCAGATCTCTATTTTCCTTATTAGCTGAGATAAGTGTTGGGCTGTTCTGAGATAAACGTAACAAATTGGTATCAGAGCTCCGATCTAGGAGCTCTGTGGAATGGTAATAACGCGACAAATGGAGCATCGAATGGATTTGATTGAGGAGGGACTGCGCAGAGGGTGTGCGAGGCAAGAAGAGGTTCTATTAAGGCTTGATGCAAATGAAGCCAGACATGAAGAATTGCTTCGCAGATTGGGAGCGAACGAGTTGGGGATGACAGATATTCTCCGACGATTAGACGAGATGGCGGCAGAAGGACGTTGTCGATCTAGAGATGGAGAGAATGAAGAAGGCGAAGACTCAGGACATTACGGAAGACGACAGGGGAGGAGAGTTAACCTGAATTTTCCAATGAACAGACGCTTGGAGGTTCCAATTTTTTCTGGTGAAGATGCCTTCGGATGGTTGAGCAAAGTAGAACGCTATTTCGTGGTGAATGGAGTGGCAGAGGCAGAGAAGCTGTCCACCGTGTTGGTCGTCTTGGAAGGAGAGGCTCTCCACTGGTTCCATTGGTGGGAGGCTAGCCATCCTAACGCTACTTGGGGAGTCTTCAGACGTGAGATACTAAGCCGTTTCCAATCGGAGGCCCTGGACAACCCATACAGGGCATTATACACGGTCAAACAAAATGGGACGGTGACTGAATTTCGAGCTCAATTCGAGAAGATGGTTGGGGCTTTCCGTTTCGAAGACGAAGATCTACTCAAGGGGGCATGGCTCAACGGAATACGTAGCAGCATCAGGGAGGAGCTACTCATGTCGCCGGAGCTCAGTCTGACGGAGATGATGAAGCTGTCTATCAAGGTTGAGAGGAGAAACGCAGCGTGGAAGGAAGAAGGCTTAGGGCCCCTTGGGAAAAACTGGACGTCCGGGTTGAACCGGTTGTCATTGGGCCAACAAAGGAACTCAGGCCCATACGAAAATAAAACATGGGCTGCTAACCATGTAAACCCAGGAGCGGGTAATAGAAGTAACACCCTTCAGTCACCTACGGGGTCGAGTCAATCGAGTGTGGGTCAATCGAATACGCGTCCTGGTCAGACGGGGAACCCTAATGACGGTGTGGCGGCGACTGCAGGAACTCTGATGACCGGAAATCGCTCTGGAGTAAGCGATACTGGTCAGATGCGAAGACTTTCAACAGCTGAATGGCGCGATAGACAAAATAAAGGACTGTGTTTCAAGTGCGGGGATCGATGGCATTCGAACCACAGATGCCAGGTTCGGCAGTTGAATCTACTGTTGATGGATGAAGAAGACGGAGATGAGGGCAAAAGAGACGGAGAAGAAGCAGGGGTAACTCCATTGGTAGACGTGGAACAGAGGGAGCAACCGTTGCAACTATCGTTGCAAAGCCTATTAGGGCTCTCTTCAAGCCAAACACTCAAGGTATGGGGAGAAATCAGAGGGCAAAAAGTGGTGGTTATGGTTGATTGTGGGGCATCAAGCAACTTTATCAAGAAGGAAGTGGTGGACGAACTGGGGTTAACAGTAGCCCATACCCCTTCTTATCAAGTAGAAATCGGGAATGGGTGTAAGGTTAGTTGTACAGGGGTTTGTCAAGGAGTTGACATCAGCATCCAGGGAACCCAAATCCAACAGGATCTGTATCTATTCGAATTGGGAAGTGCAGATGTGGTCCTGGGTTTAGAATGGCTCACTCAACTAGGGAAAATCAAAGCAAATTTCAAGGAGATGACCCTCAAGTATGGGGAAAGAGGGAAGGAAACTATCATAAAGGGGGATCCATCGTTATCTAGAGCAGAGGCTTCAATCAAGTCCATCACTAAGGCTCTGCAAAACCAGGCACAGGGGTTCTATGTTGAATCAACAGAAGGTGGTGTTCAAAAGGAAGAGGAACAGTGGGCCGAGATGGAGGAACTACTGTTAGAATTTACAGAAATCTTCAAGGAACCGCAGGAGTTACCACTAGCTAGAACTATTGATCACGCCATCCATCTCAAATCAGGGAGCCAGGTGCCCAATATTCGTCCATTCAGGTACCCACATTACCAGAAAACTGAGATTGAAATTTTGGTGTCTGAATTATTTAAAAATGGCATGGTACGACATAGCACGAGTCCTTACTCGAGTCCAGTTATTCTGGTTAAGAAAAAGGATGGGAGTTGGCGTGTTTGTGTCGATTATAGAGCTCTGAACAAAATCACCATTCCTGACAAGTTTCCCATGCTTATGGTGGACGAACTCCTTGATGAGTTGGGGGGGGTCACGATTTTATTCAAAGCTGGATTTGAAAGCTGGGTATCACCAAATCAGAATGAGGGTGGAAGATATCCCCAAGACAGCTTTCCGAACGCATGAAGGTCACTACGAGTATGTGGTCATGCCTTTTGGGTTGACCAATGCTCCATCAACCTTTCAGGCATTGATGAATGACATACTTAGGCCTTTTCTAAGGAAGTTTGCACTGGTCTTCTTCGATGATATTTTAATTTACAGTCGTAGCAAGGAGGACCATCTGTGTCATTTGAGAACCATTTTTGGAGTGTTAAGGCAGCATCACCTAGTGGCTAATAAAAAGAAATGCAGTTTTGGCAGAGATCATGTTGAGTACCTAGGACACTGCGTATCTGCTGCAGGTGTTGAGGCAGACCCAGAAAAAATAAGAGCTATGGTGTCTTGGCCCAAACCCATGAATGTCAAGGGACAAGTCCAGGCGAGTATGGATCCAAAACCAACAAGGCCCAAGTGCAACAGAGGAACAACCATCAGATACTGACACGTCATCAATAGTTCCCAATAATACCCCGTAACAGAATGATGCGTGGAAGGGCATGAAGTTAGTTATATGGAGCAGCAAGGGGAAAGGGGGGAGGCAGGCAAGATTAATGGATGAGAGCTCTTAGGAGAGTGTGGGACCTCTAGAATTGTCTCACTGTTATCTTTTCCTTTTACTGATTTACATTTGAGTTGTAGGAGGGGATTACTGTAATTGTTCTTCAATATGAACCATTCTCTGTATCAGAGTGTTATCTTTTATTTGAATAATACAAATGAACATCCAGATCTCTATTTTCCTTATTAGCTGAGATAAGTGTTGGGCTGTTCTGAGATAAACGTAACACAATCCCAGCAGCATGAATCTTAAGAATTTCCATCCTTGATTGTTCATTTGGCAATGGAATTTCTATTTTTCTATCCAATCTTCCAGGACGCAGGAGAGTAGGGTCCAGTACGTCAGGTCGGTTTGTTGCCATTATCATTTTAACCTACAATATCCATGCAGACCAGAATAGTTGGGTTTCAACCCACCATCAATCCAAATGGGCCTAATGTGCGCTCCATAAATCGTAATAGTGGGAGCACCGCATCGCACGACGGAGGGTTCTGGTAGTAATAATTGCAGCAGATCTTACAAGCTGCCTCAGGAAGAACTGCAAGATAAAATGCAAACAGGCCTTTGTTTCAAGTGTGATGAAAAGTTTCATCCTGGGCATGTGTGCAAGTTCAAGCAATTTCATTTGCTTATGGTGGGAGAGGAGAACGAGAATGAAGAAACAACAGGGTAGGAGTCCCGAGATAAAGGGGAGTCAGAGAAGTTTTTTCAACTGTCATCCCAAAGCATTATGGGAATGACAGGCGTCAAAACTATGGGGAGAGATAAAAGGGAAGAAATTTATCATCCTTATTGATTGTGGAACTTCAAATAATTTAATTGGAAGGAAGCTTGCGCAGGAACTGGAGTTTGCACTTGCAGTGACTAACACTTCACCATATCAGGTGGAAGTGGGGGATGACCACAAGATCCAATGTCAAGAGGACTGCAAGGGTATTTTCATGTCCGTGCAAGGAAATACACTTCAGCAGGATCTGTTTTCGTTTGAACTGGCTGATATTGTGCTGGGTTTCAAATGGTTAAAAAGCTTAGGGGAAGTCAAAAGCAAATTTCAGAGAATCAACTCTGAAAATAGAAATAGAAAAAAGAGAGGTTATAATCGGAGAAGACCCTTAACTGTCCAGGTCTCTAGCATCCCTTAAAACCATTCTTAAAGTATCTCAGAATGAACGGTAAGGATTCTAGGTTGAACAGAAAATGCTGGAGAATCCAGCACAAGGGAGCAGCAGGACTGGAAGGAGCTAGAGAAAATGGTACAAGAATCTGAAGACATATTCCAAACCCCTCAAGGGTTGCCTTTGGTAAGAGAACATGATCATGCTATCACTTTGAAAGAAAGGGAAGTTGTACCAAATATCCGACCTTATAAATATCCTCAATTCCTCATTATCAAAAGAATGAAATTGAAAATATCATCAATTAGATGTTTCACACCGGAATGATTAGATCGAGTGTGAGTCCTTATTTAAGCCCGGTGATTTTGGTAAAGAAGAAAGATAGGGGATGAAGAGTATGAGTTGACTACAGGACCTTAAACAAAGTGACTATATCTAGAAAGTTTTCTTTTCCCCGCAATTGATGAGTTGTAAGATGAATTGGGGGCTCTAGAATCTTTTCAAAATTAGATCTTAAGGCAAGCTATCATCAAATTCAGATGAGAGAGGAGGATATCCCAAAAATAGTATTTAGAACTCATGAAGGGCATGAGTGGGAAACTAATGGGCATGATTGGGAAGTTAGTAGGCACGAGTGGGAAATTAAAGGGTATGAGTGAGAAATTAGTAGAGGAGAATGGAGAGATGGACAATTTGAGAGGGAGTGGAAAAAAAGAGAGGAGTCGGGAGAGACTAGAGCCTCTCGAACACTCTAGGCTATCTTTCTCTCATTTTTGCCATATTTCAGTCACTGTAATCTATTTCAGTATGTCTGATATCAGCTTTATACGATAATATTCTGGTTTTCATTCTATTGAGTGTTTCTTCTACATTAGATTCCTAACACTCTTGGAAATTCTCCCCTAGCAAGTTTGGAAAAAAGGGTGATATATGTATTAGAAAGTTAATCATAGTGGAGACTCTAGTGGTGTGCTGCTGCTTGGGTGAGTTTCCACTCTAGTCGGGCAACCTAGCTTTATTAAGTCTGAAGCATATCAGTTAACAACTAGAGTGGAAACTCAATGTCTGAATTGAATCCTATCTTAGTATCTTTATACATATGCTAAATCATGCTAGCTTCTTTTACGTTTACAATGTTTCTACCTTTTTGTATTAACATGAAATCATTCTTGCTAGCTTTAAAAGGAGTCTAATAAACCTTAGGTCAATCAACCCAATCCTATAACTTGAACGATCAAACTATTTTTTGTTTGTGGAACAAATAGTTAAGCTTATGACTTTTGTTAACAGATTAAACCGGCTTAACCAATTTAACAAACTGTGAATTTCTTGTAAGATCAATTTAACAGAAAAAAAAAATGTACATAATAATAATATGTTGTTCCTCATCAGTTTATCAGCAAACTCATTTTCTAAGTATCCCCCTTCTGGTTTAGAACATGTAGCTTACAATGCCTTTGAATTTAGAGTCGTTATAAGAAAGTCGAATTTTCAATCATCAACCAGCACTAGGTAGCACTGCAATTTAATGCCAGCAGGAAGAGTCATTGCATGAATCAAACAAGAAAAGATGTCTTGTGATTATCAAAGGTTGGTTGCTCTGAACAACCGAAGTATTGTATGAAGATTTATATAATAGATAATGCTACTCCAGGCCACAAACAATTTCTTTTTGAAAGGAAAATAAAAAGATGAAGGACTGAAACAGTAATTTTTTCATTATGTGCATGAAACAAACAGCAATAATAAATTCATTAATAATTTCAACGAAGACTTACTAGTTGAAGAAAAGTAACAGAGCTACTGAAGATCTCCATTGACTAACGAGCTTCTTATAAGTTCTTCATGCTGCAGCGTCTACAAATCATTAAAATATAAGTAAAAAGGGGAAACTGAGAGAGATTACCCCCATAAAACAAAATTTAATCAGCATGGAGACATATAACAATTGTTAGAGTAAAATCATACCGGATCACCAATGTCCACAATAGGTGGACAGAAACAAGAAAGTGAGTGTAATTTTTTAGTACTCGTAGGATACTCAGTCTGCAAAACAACTTTATGTTTTAAGTCTAGCCAGGAAAAAGGAACCAATAAAAAGAAAGCACAACGTGTAACCAAGGAATACAGAACTCATTACATCTGCCCAATCATTTTGTGACACGTGCACAAAAAACAACGTGTCACAAGATAATTGGACAGATGCACTGAATTTCAGATGCTGCACTAAATATTTATTCGTAAGGAAGACCACAGCTTATGTAACTAATCATGAATAGATTTCCATTCCTTCAAAGATCATAATATTAAGTAACCTTATTATATTATTCAAGTGTTTTCACAGCATGTATGATGCAATGCAGTCATACATTACTACTCAACATCATCCATGGATGGACAAAACAAGGTCCAGTATAATCCCGAACTTGGTCATCTGATCCATTAACAACCCACATCATAATTTGCTTAAAAAACAATAAAATAAATGAACTTACATGCTAAATTACCACCGATTGACTCACTCACTCGGGGTGGTTTGCATAAAAAAGGTGAACATGAAATCCCATGTCCTGAAGCTGCTTCTTCTTCACAAGGGTTGTGCAAGTCCCAGACACCACCCTGCCAATAAGAAATAGAAATGTAAGAACTTTGAACTAAGAAAAGCAAATTAATAGTATATGGATGAGAAATAATGTTATCTAACCATCCTTGGTTGTGGAGCTTGCGTGCAAGCGATTGCCCGACGAATCCCATTCCTAGAATAAACATGATCTTTTCAGAGCACGACAACGTTGGTGTTCTCGACAGCGAGACATGGCCACGGTGGAGAGGAATCGTCGAACCTCGTATTTTTTGACCAATTTCCATGCCAAATTGCTGTTACACAACAAATTCCACTTAACTATCTAGATTCTACTCACCCACGCCACTCCAGTGACTAATTGGGATGGGATAGTTTATGCGGTGTTTTTTTAATTTTTTTTTATTTAAATCTTTAAAGAAGTTAACTTTTTGGGTTTTATTATTCTAGTTATATTTATGTTGTAGAGAGAAAATAGATAAATCTCACCATCACAAGAAAAAAGAAAAAAATGAGGTAGAAAAATTGAAGTGAAAGAGTAGAAGAGAAGTTATGGAGAATAATATTTCCTTAATTTTTAGACAAAAATATTTCTGCATACCACCACACTCAAATAAAATGGGTAAATTCCATTGTAATGAGAGAAGAAAAGAAAAATAGTGGAACTCATTCACTTTAATACGCGTGGCATAATTTTATTTTATTTTTGCAGAAAAAGTATATAAAAAAAAAATTCCCCTAATTTTAATTGTTTATTTTATTTATTTTTTGATACATATGGTTTATTTTATCTTATTTTTTAAATAATTTTTTATTATCTTTCTTTTATTCATTTACAAAAACTCCTTAATATATTTTTCATGAATTAGTGGAAAATTAACTAGTAACCACAAAATATTTTCAGTACTATGTATTAAATATTAATGAATTATGGCTTGGGTTGGCAAAACGGGACAACCCGGCTCAACCCGACCCAACCCGCATTTAACCCGAAAAAAACGAGTCGGGTTAGGGTTGGCTCGAAAAATAAACGAGTCAGAAAACTCAACCCAACCCGACCCGAGCCGGGTTAGGGTTGGCTCGCGGGTTGGCTCGAAAAAATGGGAAAAAAATAAAATTCTCATTTACAAAGCTGATTTTATTTCTAGCCATTTTGGATTGAACGTTCGAGCTACGACCAAATTTGGATAAACAAACCTCTTACAAAAAGCCATTGCATCATGACAGTTATTAAACATATATCTCATCCTCTATTGAAAGAAGATGAAACTAAATGCAAGACGCAAAAGAGTAAAGACAGCCACATACAGATCTAGCAGTAGCTTCTGCCTTCTAGCTCGAGAAATAATCCACTCCACCAAACAACACCTTCTCTGTAGGAAAGAAAATCTCTTAAAATCTACAGCCACCAATTCAAGTATTCAACTCTTGCATTAACATTTGCACAAAACTCTACAGGTGGCTCAGTCTGAAAAAAAATTATACACAGGTCATTAATAAAACAGATGTAATACGAATCTAAAACACAGGTCAGTAGTTTTACCTAAATTTCTACATGCTCCTTGCTAGTAATCGACATCATTTGGGTTGTTGGTGACGGTGAGCAAAGATGGAAGTCAAGTGGGGTTGACTCTCGTTGCAGGGTATTTTCGTTTGGGTCTTTGGAATTGGAATTTTAGGTTTCAGCTTTTCACTTTACCTTCATTAATTTTTATTCTTTTACATTAAAAAAAAAATAACCCGCGAGCCAACCCATTTGACCCGTGGGTTGGCTCGGTTTTTTTCGAGCTGAAACGAGTCGGGCTGTCTCGAGTTATTAACTCATTTTCCCTAACACAACCCAGATCATTTTAGCCGGGTTATGAGCTAACTCGACGGGTTGGCTCATTTTTGCCAAGCCTACTAACCTTATTTATTTTATCCACTCATATATGTTTAATGATCATTAAATCTCTTATTTATTTATTTTACTTTTAATATAAACAAATGTTGTACAAGTGACCTAGGGAATGAATTGATTTTAAAAATTTTGTTTGTAAAATGTTTTAACTACTGTAAAATCAATTTCTTGAAACTATGATTTTAAATACTCAAAAGGTGATGGTTAACAATTAAATCATGCAAAAATGATCAACAAATTCAAAGTTAAACTAGTAATTCTTATGTAAAAGAGATAAAGTATAGTTGTTGTGAAGAGGATTCGATCTGCTAGGGTTCGTGTCGGTGTCGCATGTCGACGGAAGCAGGAAGTGAAATCTCACCAAAGGGAATTGATATCCTCAAAAGAAGCAAGAAAAAGTACAAAGGAGAAGATGAGCTCTTCAGCCATGAGCACACAATGGTGCCGAGGGACACTAGTGAACATGAGATGAAAAACATAGATTGGAGAGGTGATTTGGCCAGGAATGAAACAACAATGATGGGGAAGATAGAAACACCTAAACTAGAGCAACCGAAAATGATGGTAAGAAGAAGTGGAAGAATAAATACCATGTGGTGGAAATTAGTTATGGCTACAAATTAGTCGGGGGAACTTGTGAAACCATCAAGGAAGATAGCAACAGGGTAACTTGAACCAAATGGAAGGAGTGAAAGCAAGCTCTAATAAAACTCACGAGATAAATAGGAGCCCACATATGATAGGAGGGTGAGTATACCAGAGGATAGAGAGTTCAGAGCAGAAATCAATCAACGGGAATGAGGTCCTTTCAATCCAAAAGAGGTTGAGGCAAAAGGGCAAACCTGCTTCCTCAGCTGCAAATCATTAGTCAACAAAGATTGATGTCCTTCAGGCCCTAAGGCCACCTGACCCAATAGTTCAAGAAATGGAGCATGATGGTCTAGTTTAAGTTCAAAATGTAGATGAAGAGCAAAATGAGAGTTGTTTGCCCATGGAAGAGGAGGCACATGTACTCTATAACCCTGTAAACAATTCCTAATTTATTTATTTCAGTTATTTTCTAGAATGTTAGAGGAGCTACTGGTAGGGAGGTAGGTCGTGTTTTAAAAAATTTGGTGTGCAAGTATCAGATTTCTTGTGTGGTCCTGATGAAACTGAGAACCAATAGCAATATAGGATCAACTATTATAAAGAAATGTGGGTTTGACAACAAATGTGTAGAAGAAGCTCGAGGGTTTGCAGGGGGTATTTAGATTATGTGATCATCATCCAAAATCCATGTGGAGCCAATTACTCAATCAGACCAGTTGATTTATACAAAACTAACACTTAAAGATGGGGGGAATTTTCTGTGTACAGCCGTCTATGCTAGCCCAAGGGAAGCTTAGAGGCATAGCCTTTGGAATGACTTCAAATCAATCAGCAAAAATGTAATAGAACCTTGGATAGTGGGTTGGGATTTCAATGAAGTTGCAGCTATGTGGGAGGAAAAAAAGGGATCACCACCTAACCACTCAAGATGCCAACGATTCAAAGATAGATTGGAGGAGTGCCATCTAGAAGATTTGGGCTTCCAGGGACCAAAGTGGGGGCACCTTGTTAGAGTATACAAGCGACCCGACAAAATTATAGCCAACCGTAATTGGAGAATAGGTTTCGATGATGTTAAAGTCTCTCACCTGCCTCAAATTCAATCGGATCATAGCCTTTTACTTCTTAGTCTCAATGCTGGCAGAGATCACAAAGGAAAAAAACCATTCAAGTTCCTTGCAACTTGGCAACAACACCCTGATTTCTAGCATTTCCTCAACAATAACTGGGATAAAGATTTTGATGTTCCATACATGCTTCACAAGTTGGTGCTGACTTTACGAAAATGGAAAAGAAAAGTGTTTGGGATATTAACAGGAGAAAGAAAAGAATAATAAAAGACTTAGAGAAAATTCAGTATCAAAAGACGCTAAATGACTCCACAAGGTTGAAATTAAAGGAAGATCAGGTGAAACATCAGTTGGCTAGAGTCTTGGAAGAGGAGGAATTGCTCTGATTTCAAAAGTCTAGGAAATAATAGATTGTGGACGGCAACAAAAACACTAGATTCTATCATTTGAACACAATCATTCGCAGAAATGCAATCAAGATTTCGAGGTTGAAAAATAATGACAACCAATAGATTGTTGGGCCTAAAGAGCTTAAAAACCTGGTATGCAATTTCTTCCAAATTTTATTCACAGAGGATACCCCTAACAGAATATGGCTAACATCCCAAAATATGTGGCCAGCACTTCCACCTAAGGTCTTGGAGATACTAGCCAAAACCCCAACGCAACAGGAGATTAGAAGCATGTTATTTGACATCGGCCCTTTCAAAACGTCTGGTGTAGATGGTTTCCCCAGTTAGCTTTTTCCAAGCTAATTGGAACAGAATAAAGCTTCAATTATCCCACCATATTGGTAACTTATGGGATATCCAAATTTAGTAGCCATAATTAATGCTACACTGATATTGCTTATCCCCAAAATTAAGAACCCTTCTCATATGCCTCAATTTAGACCAATATGATTATGCCCAGTAATTTACAAGCTGTTAAGCAAGATTGTAACGCAAAGGTTGAAGAGCACAATGGCCAAGATAATATCCCCCATCTAAGCTAGCTTTGTTCCAAAGAGTTATTCATGATAATATTGTCATAGTTCAAGAGCTAATTCATTCTATGCACTGAATGAGAGGCAGAAAACCATTCATGGCCATTAAAGTAGATTTAGAAAAAGCATATGATAGATTGAATTGGTTTTCATGAAGAGAACAATGCAGGAGCTGCAATTATCAGATACGTGGATTTATATCATCATGGCTGTAATTTTTACTGCAAATTTCAGTGTTTTATGGAATGGGGTAATGACTGATGAGTTCGATCCTACTTGTGGTATCCACCAAGGAAACCCACCATCACCATACCTGTTTGTTATGGGGATGGAAAAACCCAGCCATATAATAAATACTGTTGTAAATGGGGGTATATGGAAGTCGATAAAGGTAGGAAGTAGGGGTCTAGAAAAATCTCACTTGATATTTGCGAATGATTTGATGTTGTTTCTGAAGCTAGCCCTCATCAAATCCGAACTGTGTTAAAGTGCTTGCATTTATTTGGTAAAATTTTAGGGCAGAAAGTAAGTCAACAAAAAATAAGTATTTTTTCTCTCCAAGAATACTCTTGAAAAAGAAGCAGAGGAAATCTCAAGGATTTGTGGCTTTAAAAGAGTTAGAAATATGGGCAGACATTTGGGAGTGTGGATGAAGCATAGTAGAGATTCTAAGGATGCATATGCAAATATAGTGGAGAAAGTCCAAACCAAGCTAAATGGGTGGCATGAAAAATGTCTATCCGAAGTGGAAGAGTTACACTCACCCAATCTACTTTATTTACTATTCCTTTTTTCATATGCAATGTGACAAAATTCCCCTATTAGTGTGTCATGATTTAGAGAAGCGACAAAGACATTTTATATGGGGGAACACAGATGACAAAAAGAAAATGAACCTTGTTGATTGAGAAATTCTCACAAAGCCAAAAGAAGCTCGAGGTTTGGATTTGAAAAAACTCTCTCCAATTAATGAAGCCTTTGTAGGGAAACTAGTTGGGGCTATTTTCACTCAACTGGAGGAGATTTGGGTTCAAATTCTTCATGCTAAGTATGGAAGGCAGAGAATGGGATCATATATATTTAAAAGCATCAAGGCTTTGGAAATATGTATGCTTGGTGTTGAAAAAAATTAGAAGACCAGCTCATATGGGAAATTGGTGATGGAACAACATCGGTTTCTGAAAAGATAAATGGATTCAGATTGGTGGAAGGCTGATTGATAAAACCACTAATCTGATTCCTTATGAAGAAGATGACAAAAAAATGACAGATTATTTTGACAACCAGGGAAAATAGGATGTGAACTACCTTTCAACGTGGCTACCAATGGATTTATTGCTTCATATCCGAAGCATTTTACCCCCTGACCCCCAAGATGGAACATATCATATGCATTGGAGCCTGAAGGATGCATTGAAGGTTTCGTCAAGGGTATCTATAAGATGCTAATTGGTAGAGCAGAAAAGCAACAGGAAAACTCATCTATGGAAGAAAATATGGAAATGGGAATGTCCACAAGTAATTAGACTGTTCTTATGGAAAGTTCTTTATAATAAGCTACCAACAAAAGATCATTTAAGCACCTTTAACATTGGGCCACCAACTTGCCTAATCTGTTTGGAGTATAATGAGAGTTGTATCCATCTTTTGAGAGACTGTAGATATATTTATAAAGCGTGGACAACTTTGATTCCAAGAAACCTGCACAGTTCTTTCTTTACTGATAACCTGTAGGAGTGGATGAATAACAATATGTCGCAGGTGAGCAATTATATAGGTAGTATTCCTTGGTGCACTATTTTTGCAACCACGTGTTGGCTAGCCTAGAGGTGGAGAAATGAGAAGATCTATGGTGGCTCAGTGAATGACCAACAATACAAGGAAAACATAATGGCAGCAAAGGTGTGTGAGATGCATGATGCTTTTAACAGGTCCAACAACCTTTATTTTGGTATGACCCATTCGAATATACTTGTCTATTGGAATCCGCCAAAGGACAATTGGATAAAGGTAATATAGATGGGGTAGCTAAAGGTATACAAGGATTGGAAGCTTGTGGTGATGTCCTTAGAAATGAAGTTGGTCAATGGTTAAAAGGTTTTGCCTATAGAATAGGGATCTGCAACGCCCTTAATGCAGAGCTTTGGGGTATCCTCAAGGCGTTAAAGTTGGCTGAGGAGGAAGGAAGGAGAATTGTAATAGTTGAAAGTGATTCTACATCAGCAATTTCTTTGCTCAACGAAAATGGTGATCCAGTTCGTGAAACCCATTTGGTATCTCAAATACGGGCATGGATTAGAAATGATTTTGAGAATTCAACTAGTGCACATATACAGAGAAGGAAAATTTCATGCGGATTAGCTTGCGAATTCCCCTCCAGTGAATATAGACACCGAGGATATGTGTATCTTTAATTTCCCCTAGAATTGGTCTTTTGTTTGATGCTGACTTAGCTTCTGTTTATAGAACTCGTATTTCTATTATTTAATTTGTGTTGTGAATCTCTCTCCCTCAGCTTACCAGGAAAGAGAGAGAGAGAGAGAGAGAGAGAGAGAGAGAGATAAAGGATAAATAGAATGCAAATTCACTTTCTATTGGTTCAATCACAACTACCATGATCTACGTTCAAATTGCAATCACCACAACGATTTCATTATCAAAATTTTATGGATTTTTAGAGACCTTACAATTCCACCCAAATTTTTAAGGAAATTGACTACATTTATAACACTAAGAGTACCACTACCTTTTCAACTCAGGTACACAAGAAGGAAGTGTTTAAGATTGACTAAATACTCTCAAAGTAAAATTATAAAAGTTGAAGACCTAGAGGTATTGATTATATCACAATAATAAAGCTCAAAGAAGTTTAATGATCAAAGTGAGTAGAAATAATAATAAATAGATTTAACGCATTGAGAGTAATTAAAAATAAATTCAATATCAATGAAACAATGATTAAGAGTGGTTGGAGGTGTAATAAATGAGCATATACGAGTTTTTAATAAAATATAGTCATTATTAGCTTTAAAAATACTTGCTGGAATGCTGGCTAATAAGTATTCAAATATGTTTTTTTTTAAGGAAGAATTTGAATACTTTGAAAAAAAAGTAATTTAATATTTTTTGCTTCAGTAAAGTATTCAAATACTTTGTTCATTGAAGCCAATTATATAGAATTTTTTAGTCTAATTTAATTCTAACCAACTTCCAACTAGTTTATATGAATGTTCTTGACTTGAGTAAAATATTTTAAAGTTTTAGAGAAGAATCTTTTCTATGAATTTTTCAAATTGCTTTTAAGTATTTTATGTAATGGTTTATGCACTTGAAAAACAAGTTTACTTTCAACTCATTCATGAAGTCATATAAATATATTACTTGCAAGTTCTTAAACTTAGGTTTTTCCATTGTAACTTGAATCTTCATCTCATTTGATCTTTGTAATATATTTTGATGGATTATACCCTTGTTGAGTTGTATTTCTCATATTTCTTTTTTATTATTGCAAGTTGTAACATTTTTGAAATATTCTTTCCATCCTTATTTGCTATTATCAAAACTCTTACATATTTCAATTCTTCATCTTAATTGCTTTAGTTCCCCAAAATAGCTATTATAGAAACATTGAAAATATGCTTTAATAACAGAGAGTAATTACAAATAAAAGTTTAACTGATATAAAAATAATAAAAATGTTGCGATATCAAATATATTGAAAATGACCAAGTACACTTTTCATTCCTAAAAAAATATAAGGGTCAACCCGGAACTCCGCACTACTCATTGGATTGGTTTGAGTCAAGTATCGGATCGGCCACATATCGGACCCAGTCAAAATCGGTGACCTAGTTAGGTTATGAAAATCGGCGGGTTATACATTTTTATAAATAAAAAAAAAAAACAAAAAAAATTCAAAGTTGTCTCATCTTGTCTGAAAAAAGTGTGGAACTCTTTTCAAAACTTTTGTAGTTTTGTTTGCTAGTAGTATAATCTTCTACAGTGACATCAAATTTCAACTTCTAGGATTGAAGCAATTTGTGGAAATAAAGAGAATGTGACATATTAATTCCTTCAAATCCATTTTTGTGGTAAGAGTTGTTGGTAAATGCCTTATAATTATTAAACATGGTTAGTTGAGGATACTTGGTAGATGAATTATTTATGGTTACCTGATACTTGAATTTTCTTTTTTCTTTGTTTATTTCTTTTACAGTATATTGTATATGGTTATCATATATGACTTTCTTTTAACCCTACAAAAATCATATATACTTGCAGCCAAGAATAACAATTTTTTTACATATATTTGGATATTTTATGAATTTTTATGTATAAAATATAAGATTTTATATCCAATGACCTAATACCTCGGCCGGATCAATAACCGAGTCGGTTATAATAACATTCCTGCAAGTAATTTGCGTTTAAATTACTTTTATCCAATAATGCATAATAATGAGTTAATAGTTCTAAGCCAAATTAATTACGGTATGCAAATAAAAATAAGTATATATTTTTGAGGTTTAGGTATTAAAAGAAGTGAAATCTAAAAAGATAAAATTTCTAGAATAACAATATTACATTTGATATGTTATCTTCCTTTTAAATTACTTTAGTGTTTTTTCAGTGATTAAATTATTATAAATTATAAATTATAAATTATACGGAGTTATAAGAACTTTTTAAGTATTAATTAATTTTTTATTTTTAAAACTAAAATAAATTTATAGGTCTATTAGTATTATATAAAATTTAGTCAAAAAAATTCATATTTCTTGCACCATAAATATTAATGATACGTTGCTGACTCAATTAATGTGGACTCAGGTTATTTAGAGGAGTTTGCATACGATTTCACCCAACAAAAAGATATTAAAATTATACAGCTGTACGTTAATTATTTCTCATTTTTTTAATTTAATAATTGTTGATATATAAAATATCTTCTTACTTCTTATAGATGATTCTTTAAATCTTCCATAACCCACTCATTAAATTGAACGTGGACACATGCATGTGAGGGGAGAAATAAATAAGAAAAGAGACACCTAACTACTTCCTTCTTAAATAATTTGTGGGTCTCATGTAGATTTAAGATAAAATAATATTTGGAGACACATAAAATAGCTGGGATTTAGTGAGAAAAAGAAAAGAGAATTCACTCACTTACTAAATTTATCGGAGATAACTTTATATTACGCAGTAGAAACAGTGATTGTAAGTTTCAACAGTAGATATACATCAAATATATATAATTAATTTGTCCCTTTTTTTTTTTTTAATAACGTTCTCACTCATTTGGAGGAGATTAATTCTCTTCTTGAGATAGAGTGCAAAGGTTTTTGTTATGGGCCCCCAAGTAGCTTCGCCAAGAATTCAAACCAAAAATCTTTCAACACCAACAATCCACTTCTTGAATACAACTCGCTTATCAATTGTGTCATCAATTGAGCTTAATTTGTTATCTTTTTATATCCTCTCCTGTATATTTAGAAAATTCAAATATTTAGCAGTTAAGAAAATGGAAAATTTTCCACACACACAAAAAAAAAAATGGTTATCTTTTCTACAAATTCATCAGAACTCGAGGTTATAAAGTAAGAAGTCCTAATGGGTGGACCACCTATGTTTTAAACTTTGTAGGGAACATCTCCTTTAACATCTCATTGTACTTTTAAATTTCAGTATCAATTTAAAGTTACTTCATCCGCTAAATCATGCCTACCACCTCATTTTAGTTTGGCTTAAATCTAAATCCTCCGTTGAAATATTATAAATAGGTTGAACCCGCAGAAGTACATTAATTGGCCACATAATTAGCAACTTGAACCAAAATCTACAGAGCCTAAAATAAACTGCCATCGGTATTAAAAAATAAAAAAAAATAAAAAAAAATAAACTGCCACCACATTATTCAATTCCTTCCAGAGATTTCGGCAAGTCTGCATCTTAAAAGTTGTTGCTACCCGATAAACTCAAGAGAAAGGGTACTGAATCGTGTTATTTAAATTTAATGAATTCAAATCCTTGTTAATTTTTTAGTAATAATTTTGATTAATAAAGAAAATAGCAATGAGATAACACAAGTAATTAAATGGAAAAAACTCCAACTGGAGAGAAAAATCCACGACCCTAATCGGGATATCTCTATCCAATTGAGAAACAAATCCACTATAGTGAGTCACGCTCAATTCAAAGTATAAGAATATATGCTTTCAAAAAAAAAAAAAAAAAAAAAGAGTACAAGAATAGAACATATTCTATCTTTATACATAAATTCACCCAAACCTACCTCTAGATTTAGGTACTCCAATTCACCCTTATAAATTGCATCTCAATTGTCAAACCCCTGACAATTGCCAAACACTCTTTTAATTTAATTCTAAGCCAAAAGAATGAAACCTCAATTATCACTAGATAATTGTCCCCCTATTGCCTACTTCGTCAATAGCTAAAAGAAAAAAAATTAAGAGTTATCTTACACGCTTCTAACAATATGCAAATAGATACCAATTAAGAGTTATCTTACACGCTTCTAACAATATGCAAATAGATACAAATCAAACCTAAGTGGTGGACTCAATAAATTTGTTCATGCCTTGGTCACCAAATAATTTTGAATGTGCCTTAAGAGGAAATACTTACAATATGTGCAGTGCGTTCTTTTTCTTGAATGCTCACCACACCCTCAACAAGGATTCAAGGTATGATATTTATAGACTTTCTCTCAAAATCAATTGCTAAGGAAAAATCACTAAATTTTTGCACTAAATCTATTTTTCAAGATTATAATGACTTTTAAGAAAATCTTCCAAGATTTTTTTTTAAAAAATAGAATCAAAATTTTCAAATTAATTTTCCGAAATCAATAAATCATTCAAAAAAGGAATTTAATCTCAAATTAACTTTTTCTTTTTTAAATGAAAAACCAAATCTCAAAATCTATTTATATTAAAAATAAATCTTTTCTATCTTACTTCCTCAATTTTTAAATCTTTAAGATAATATATCACAAGACATTATCACGATTCACCTCGTCCAACCATTACATGAAATCTAAAATGTCATCTTTTATAATGTTGATCTTCACGATTTCGTATCGATTGTGTTGCATTCACTTTTTCATAATTTATCACAAATTAAGTTTTGCAACAATCTTTAAAAAATTAAATAAACTGTTAGATAATTTGGTTTCACTTATTTATTATCATCAAAACTAGACAAGATGTGAAATCCAACAAAAGTCGTTGTCATGCTTCCCATTCAAAGTGGGAAACTTGTAAGAAACCAATGTTATCCCCATTATTGTTTGGCCTTGGTCCTCCAGGCCTAATGGTGTTAATATATTAGCATATATTTTATTTTATACTTTTTTCATATAGCATAAGTACTAACTCTATTTCAAATGTTTGTTTTCTTTATATATAAATCTATACGTACCTACATATAATAAATGTGGTAGTTGCAGCATAATTTGGTAACCAGCTTATGCTTATCTGTACACGGTGATGCTCCATTGCTTCACCCTTTTTCTGGTGGTAGTTGTTCCATGCAATGCAAGTTACTGTTTCTTTGGGTCCTCTCTCCATGTGATATATTCATATTGAGTTAACAGTTTTGAAAGTTTAGTTGTTTGACAAAATTGCCACTCATGTGAAATGGAGACACTTTGAGATGTAAGCAAGCATATTCTCTTAAATTTCCTCATCAGAAACATTACTTCCTCTTGTTCTGAACCATCTCTGGTATATATAGCACATATTTGAGGGCAAGCCTTGTGACCGGAGAAAGGTCACGGGTTTGAGTTTAATACAGGGTAAAATTGCATACAATCGACTCTCACTTCTATACTCGCAATTCAATATAGTGGGTGCTTATATAATAATGCAATTGCTGAAACTTCATTTGAAAACACAGATTTTGCAGTAGGCATATACTTGTATGGTATAGAGAAATGGAAGACTACATTACAAAGACAATTATTATTGGAGTTATTTCATGGACAACAACTTTTCTCTTAGCAAGGAGAACCTTTCCCAAACGCTCTTTTGATTTTTGTAACCGTGTTGTCTCTACAATCCACGCAACTTTAGCAGTAACATTGGCTACGCTTTCTGTTGAAGATTGGAAGTGTCCAATTTGTCCTTTGGCTGCAAAGTCTTCCCATAGACAGGTACTAGATTTACTGCATGCACTTTCTATTGGTATAAATTGTGATGTTTTAATTAATTATTTAGATTTGGCATTAAAAGTGGAATGTTTGAACTCTGAGCAGATGCAAGTTCTTGCAGTGAGCCTTTCTTATCTCATTTATGATTTAGTATGTTGTTTCTTTGGTGAAAGAGTTAATCTGGACAACATCATCCACCATTTTGTAAGCATTGTTGGACTTGGAGCAGGTCTTTGCTATCAAAAGGTAATTATTAATCACCCAAATTAAATTATTTCTTACTCTCAGATTGATTATTTAGATTCTAGCAGTCTTTTTCTTCTTCAGCAACAGGATTGGGTATATATAATTTGTTGATATATATAAAATCATTAATATAGCTTCCGTGTACCGGGTTGAATTACCCGGTTCGATCCTCACCGTCCATTATTTTCTTTCTAGTAGAATTTCTTTCTTCGTATAGTTAGGTGGACATGTGCATTAATTGTCCGCCCTTCAAGGCAGTGAACTCTCGTGTGAAGGGATGTGTTGAGATATATAAAATCATTAATATATAAAACCATGAACTAGATTGAGCTGATTCTTTACATAATTATTGATTCTTTACATAATTATTGAAAGTAAGGAAATTAAGGATCTTTTAACGTGACATGAATTCAAGAAAAATATGAGTCCAACTCAAAAGTCTGTACAACTTTTGACCCATTTCATGTGAAAATGAAATTTTTTTACTGTATTGATTCAAAACATAAATATTTTATCAATATAATATTATGAGGTGTGCGGTTTACGCATGAGCAAATGTATGTCGATTACATGGTGTGTGTTGTAAATCGCTCATCACCTCATATTCACCCATGCGTAAATTGTAGCTCCTATCATGTGACAGACGCATCTTCACCAATATATAAATTGCGTATCTCTCCATATGGGACTCGCGAGAAATAATTTCTCTTTTTACATCATTATTGTCAAAAGGCTGAATTGCTCTCTAAAATTCATGTATCGATAGGTTAAAATATTTGGTTATGTCAAGATTGCCAGAAAATTTTTGGAGTAGCTCTTTCTTAACTTTCCCATTTTTATTTTTATTTTTATTTTGAAATTTCTTCTTGGAATTATTACTCTATTTTAGGTGGTCTTCTATGGGAATGTCATGATAACTTGGTACCATATATATGTGTGCAGTGTGGGTCAGAGATGGTAGGGGCAATATGGGTAACAGAGATGTCAAGCCCATTCTTGCATATGAGAGAGCTTCTAAAGGAGCTTGGTTACAGGGATACCCTCCTTAATTTGACTGCGGATGTAAGTCTTAAGCCCTACCAAATCTTTCATTTCTGCTTTAACTTGCAAGAATCCTGTACACAACTCTGGAGAGAAAAATATTTTAAAAAACTTAAAATCATAAAAATTATGAATATGTCTTAGGATAAAACTAATATCTATGATGCACGGATACGGACACGGGACACGACACGACACGCCGATACGTTAATTCTAAAAAATGTTATATTTTGACACGTTAGGACACGTTTGATATTAAATAAAAATTTTAATATATATAATATAATTTATATTTAATACACATAAGAGTCCATAATAAGTCATATAACCAATCAAATATTTAAATTTCATAACGTAAATATAAATATAAATAATTTTTCGTATTTTGTTAATTTGTCATGTCAAATTTCATAACAGAAAAAAATTAATTTATAAATTTTTTATTTATATTTAGTTAACAAAAAAAAAAAACGTGTCCGAGCGTGTCCTAGCATTGACCGCGTGTTGAAAAAACGTGTCGGAGAGTTAACCGTATGTCCCCAAATGTTGACTGCTAGCATTGACACGCAAATTTTTGCAAGTGGTGTGTCCGTGCTTTGCTGACTGCGTGTTGAAAAAAGTTACCCTATGTCTTAATATCAAAACTCTTACTTGAAATGGCTAAATACGAGACTTGACTTTTTTTAAAAAAAATCCAATTAATCGTCTCAGTAGTTTATAGATTGACAAAATTATTATTTTTAGAGAAAAGTTATACTTACAATCTATTTTTGTTTATAACATCTTACAACCACATCTTAACCTTTGATTTTCATCAATCTAATGGTCATAATTTATTGGATCATATTTATTAATTAATTATTAATTTCTAATAAATTATAAATACCATATTGACCAAAATCAATAATTAAGATGTGATTGTAAAAGATTGTAAATGAAAATATATTATAAGTATATCATTTCTCTTATTTTTTATATAAAAACAAAGGGAAAAAAAGGAATTGGTATGTTTTAACTATTATTATATTATCTATATAATAAGCGTACAATGTTTATTCTACTATTTTGTTGACATTTAGTATCTTGCATAATAGAGTACATTGTTATATGAATTAAATATCTACGAGTTATGTAGTAAACATTATGAAATAGTATTTTTACAAAATTAAACATAAATGTCTAATGCTGCTAAGTCTAGCTAAATAAGTGCATACACTTATCTATACGTCTAAGATGCCATACTAAATATGATAAGAAACTAGTTTTAATGCATTGTAAGGGTATAAATATTGTATATTTATATCCAATGACGTGTTATTATATTATTAATAGAGTCTAGCATCTTATATAAATTGTTAATATAATCAAACTCGTTAAATAACATATCAACCAGTATTGCTAAACCCGATTCAATCCGAAAACTGATAGAGTTGGTGACTTAAACCGGTTCGAGTTAGCCAACAAATCAGTCATGCAACAAATCCAGTGAAAACCAGTGGCCCGATTGATTTTTATTAACTCAGGTAATGCATTTTTTTTTAAAAAAAAATTGAAACGAAATAGTTTCATTTTTTAAGCAAGGACCAAATGCAAAAATCTTTAAGTTGCAGTGCATTATTTTCAATTCACAAATACACATACCGATCACACAAAAAACAAAACACGATTAAACATTTCAAGTTAAGAAAAATGAAAATGAAATGAAAAGTGAAAAATCGTATGTCAGTTGGATTGAAATTTGAAAGGATAGAAAACAAGAAGAAGAGCTAATTTGAAATTTGAAAAATGATATTAATTTTATTTTTTATAATGACCCTATGATAATCCTTTTTTCTGTGATTAGGGAGGGCCTAAACCTAAAAAAAATAAATTACAAAGATACAAGAGCTTTATAGTTATGAAAAATAAATAATTCTCCATCCAGTATACTAATCATTTGAAGAGGAGGTTGGTTGAAGATGATAATATCTTCATCCATGCTAAGGTCTTGTTTCGCAAACCAATCCTTGCATTTGTTGCCATACAAAATTTTGAATTATTCTGTATAGACATAGTTGTGAATCTTGCTAGACAACGTAGAAGTTATTATAAAAGTATTTTGAGTATAAAATATAAATTTATATACACCTATTGGGGTCATGTGATTCAATCAGTGACCTATTGGTTGAACTAGTGACCCGACTGATACCCTGGTCGAGTTGATGACCGATTTGGATTTAATAACATTGGCATCAACACAAAATTGAGAAATTGTATAAAAAATTTATACTAACTATGCTTTAAAATCAAACTCATGAAAATCCGAAATACTAAAATACTTTATAACATCTCATACACATGCATTCAAATATTAAGGGGATAAGGTATATCAATTATAATAAATTATATTTTTAGTGCATGTGACTTATTATGTATAAACTATAGCCAGAATATATTACATTTTGAGAGGGAAAATGTACTTGAATAACTACATCACTCTCTGGATACCAAAAAAAAAAAAACTAAATCACTCTCTATCATTTTCAAATATGGATCTTACGGTTTTATGTTTATTATCACGTCTCAGTGTATTGTGTGTGGGTATTTTTAAATTTACGTAAATTTTATAATATATATATAAATTAAAATTATAAAGAAGATATACAATTAATTTTAAAAAGAGAATTTAAAAATAACATGTGTCGCTCTAAAGAAACCTTGTCCAATGGATAACTGAAGGGAATAATGGGCTGTTTAATAATTAAAACATGTTTGTTTAACAACCCCCAACAACCCCGGCCCAAAGTCATGTAAAATCAATGTTATTTGAATTAGGTTTTGTGTTTTAAATAACTGGGGACTAATAATTAAAATCAAATAAATTAAAGTGAAATGTGTTAAGATTTTCTAATTAAACATGTATTATATCAAAATGAGCCAACAGTTGTTGAGTTTGACGCAATGGCGCAGATTCTATTTGCTGCCATATTTATATTTGCTAGGATGTTGGTCGGACCGTGCATCACTTACCTAACTTTATCCGCTAACAATCCACTTCTCATAAAGGTACAATTTTCTACCCTTTTTTTAATTTTTAGAGAAGCATTTTTCTATAATATAATCTTCCCTTGTTTTTTTGGGTCACATTTGCTTAATTCATTCCATTGTTACAGGCTATGGGATTAGGTTTGCAGCTGGTAAGTACATTTTGGTTCTTCAAAATTTTAAGAATGATGAAACACAAACTAACCAAGAGACCAACATCTGAAAATGGCACCAAGCATACCAACATCATGATGAAAACGACTAATTCACAATTTCAAGATAGCTAGCGATAAATGTCTTGAGAGTTGAACACCCTGCTCCTTACCCATGAACAACGAGAGACACTAGACAAATGGACACTACTTCTAAGTGGCGCAATTCATTATTTCAATTTGCCTGTGTAAAGTGTGAACAATGTATTGTAATTCTGCAGCTGTTTGACAGTTGAATTTGATTGGCTTGTGCACCTGGGAGACATCAATTTCGTACATTATTTTTACACTATTTTCATTTGACAAAATTGGTTAGACTTTGTTGCTAGTTGTGATTAATTGTGTTACGCAGTAGCATCATCACGGGTAAATTGTCATTGCTTAGTTAAATATCAAATCAAACTAGTAGATGAAGAATATTATGCAAACTGACTCAACACTGTCTTCAACCATAAATGGGGGAGACGTACAAAGTCTAGACCCAATTCAAAGATAAGTAATATAAATTATGTAAAACATAATCCAAAAGGAAACAAAAAACCGTCATAATTGGGTTTAGAAAAACAACTCGACTAAACATCTTTGCTTCACCGTAGTTTGGTTGATAAGTTCTCCATCCAACTGCATAATTCAGATATTACAAGGCATAGCCCAAAGGGACCATTGCATTCTTAGGTCTGAGTTGATCAAATAGTATAAATTGTTTCTGAATCTAAAAGATGCACTGCCTCGATATCCATGGCTCTGGAAAATTTTCACAATAGCTTTTAGTCTTTCCCAAAATCAGCACTGTAGTGAGCACTGGATTCAAGTTTCTTTGCCTCGTTCAGTTTTCGAACAGCCTGGAACGGATAAAGAAATCAAATTGTTGTTCCCGTGAGTGACAAGGAGGGGTAATCCCTTTGTGCATGATTAATACACACAGAAAAATGGCTTCCTCAAAGAAAGAAAGAACTCACCTTCATAAAATCTTCATGGATCACGTAGTCACGTTCTGCACGAATTGCTGCCATTCCAGCTTCCGTGCAGACATTTCGAAGATCAGCCCCATTAAAACCCTGAACAATTTGCAACAGAAAACACATCAAACATGCACCAACCGGCTAATAAAACTAATCCAAAATGGACTTACCTCAGCAAGCTTCACAACAGCTTCGTAATCTATTTCACCATGTTTAGCAATCCCAGCAGCATGAATCTTAAGAATTTCCATCCTTGATTGTTCATTTGGCAATGGAATTTCTATTTTTCTATCCAATCTTCCAGGACGCAGGAGAGCGGGGTCCAGTACGTCAGGTCGGTTTGTTGCCATGATCATTTTAACCTACAATATCCATGCAGACAGCAATGTTGTTATCAACCCACCATTAGAATTTGCTTGAACAATCATTTTAAAGAGAATCAATCACCAAATGCAGAACACACATTAACCAGAGAAGGTTGATATGCTATACATTTCATTTGAATTATAACTCACATAAATGAAAGAAGTCCGTACCAAATATGTTGTACCTTAAATGTATACATAAAGCTGATAAAGAGAAATTCCCTCAAATTTCAGATCAACTTTACAACTTCATTATTTTTGAACGGAAAAAGGCCATGGAATAGTAGCTCAATCTTTTGCTTGATAAATGGTTAGTGCAGAATCCATTTGTAAACATTACCATTCATGTATGTTTGTAATTGCATTTTGGAAGTTAAATACATCAACAAAAATTACAAACCTTGACACTGAAAAATAATAATAGACCACCTGAAAATTAAGATACCTGAAATGCATTTATTCTACAGGCTTACCACAGGTCCACATCCACTACCTCCGCGCAAAAAAGAAAACAAAAGTAGGATAAAGTTCCTTCGAATTTGCTGGGAAAGGGAGGGAGTGTTTCTAAAACCAGAGCGTGATTATGGTTTTCAAATAAAAATAAATGGGGCTACGGAGCAAGATATACCTTCCCAAGTTGATCAAATCCATCAAGTTGATTAAGCAACTCCATAAGTGTTCTCTGAATCTCACGATCAGCACTTGTTCCCTCACTGAAACGACGACCACCAATGGCATCGATCTCATCCATAAAAATGATGCAGGGCTTAACAAACAAAGTGGAGACTCAGAACTACAATCCATTTGAATATATAAACATATAGGAAGAAACTTCCCAAGAGAATCTACCTGGTGATCACGTGCATACCCAAACATTTCACGTATCAACCTGGCACTTTCCCCAATGTACTTATCAATTATTGCACTTGAAACAACCTACATCAGAATTTGGGTTAAGGTATAATATATTTTACATTAAAGGAAACTTCAAAACAAAAAGGATTTCGAAAAGAATTAAATCTGACCTTCAAGAAGTTAGCATCTATATTACTGGCAATTGCCCTAGCTAACAATGTTTTGCCAGTACCAGGAGGCCCGTAAAGGAGAACACCCTGCAAGATGAGAATTTAGAATATGCTGATGAGATACAAAGTTATGAATCACAGCTCCTCAAGATACTCTCCCACCAAAAGAAATTGTAGACATTTAAGTGACAATGATAACACTAACAGAGGTCATGGACTAAATAGTGCAATGAAAAAGCAATAACCTTAGGTGGTTTAATTCCAACTCGAATAAAGAGTTCAGGATTCATCAGAGGTAATTCAATTGATTCCCTCAATTCCCTTATCTGATCAGATAAACCACCAACAGCGGAGTAACTGATGTTACCAGGATCCTCATGCAGCATATTGTAAACTACTGGATCAACCTGTCAACTCATAATAGACCATAGTAACCATCAGGCACGAAAAATATCAGACGATTTTCAGAAAGAAACCAAATTAGATAGCCCAACAAGAGCCTGAACATCATATGAATCAAATAAATATCTGAAAAGAATACACCATGAAAACATACTTCACGTGGAAGAGCTCGCATTATGGTGAGTGTTGTCATATCAAGAACCACTCTTGTACCAGAAGTCAGTTTTTCCTTATCTACTTTACTGCGGCAGCCAACCACATACCTAGGTCCGCTGCTTGCTTTGACAATCACTGAGATAACAAAAACAAAAGCATACAATAACAATTGATCTAATCTTATGTTCACATTAACCAAGCAAGGAAACAGATAAGATAGTTAATTGGGTAGCTAGGAAATCTAATTAAATTATAATAACAGAATTCCAGAATCAGTGTGGCACAGATTTTTCAAATTCAAAACAAAACATAAATCTTGTTTCTGTCATAATAAAGTAAACCAAAGTTAATGTACATATCTCCATAATTATGAGGTTGAATAGCAAGATATCATTCAAAATATGAAACGAAAAGGATAGAATCATTACAGCGTTCATTGTCAAGAGGCCTCAGTACTTCGCCAATGATCTGGCCAACACTTTGAAGAGACTTCAAATCATCTTCTGTTTTATTGAACTCTTTCTTCGAAGCTCGCAAATTCTCTCTCACTGCAATTCGCGTTATAAAACCCAAACTCATTCAAAACCATAACAAAAACCCTAATCAATCCGAATAATCGAACAAAACTTCGACAAGTAGTGAAATTGAAATCAAGAAGCGAATTCTTGGGGTTATTAGTATTACAATGCATGAAAATATTAAGCAGAAATTGAGATTAAGAGACGAACCAGATCGTACTCTGGATTCCAATTCCTTGTGTTGAAGAAGTTTCTTCCGATACTCCGTCACCGCAGTACGGCGTCGTACGGCATCTTCAGAATCTGTCATTGTTATTAGTTTTGCGCTCGTAAATCCAAAAAAGGAACGGTGAGATTGCACTCTGAATCTGCAGATACTAGGAGTGCGACGATGGACTTATGTTGTTTGTATTCGTTGAGGTTAAGGTATTATATAGCCAGAATAAGGAAACATAAAAATATTATATTTTAAGGTAATAAGATAAGGTATTATCCCATACAAAACACAAAGAAATAATTCATATTTCTATTAAATAGGGGATTATAAAATAAGAGAAACAAATCATACTTATTAATTTGGGTATATTAAGATTTTTATATATATAATTAATGCTAATTTTAATTGATATTAATTATGGATAAATATTATTTTTAATTTAAATAAATGTTAATAAATATCAAACATAATCTCTCCCTAGATTCTCATTATTGAAATTTTATTATATGCATGTGTTTTGGACAAGAATTTTTTATTTTTGCCAATACTACTCCTCAAATTGAATTATAGATGTTCATTATGTCTAACTTCTGGTTAATTACTGCATGAAAGTTTCCTAATTTTTTTCTATTATGAAAAATCAAAGTCCATCAGATATCCAATTCGGTTTGATTCAATTTGGATATACGGTTCAGTTTGGTGGGATTCAAATATACAGTCTAGTTCGATTGAAATATGTTTTCGATTTGAGTTTGTCATTGCAAAGCTTATGAACTCCAAGATGCAATTTAGCTTCTCTCTTTTGCCATCCAGCTTCATTATTGCGCCAATCACCACTCTTTCTTTGAAGGGTAGCATATTTAGCCTCAAGTGACCGAATTATCTACTGAGACTTGTCATTGACGACAACTACTTGGGGAGCATAGAATTTCCTTACATCTTTCAACGAACATTTTTATTATGGAGCGTTTGCTATATGAGAAAAAAAAAATTGATCATGGAAATATAGGAGTAGGTTATATTTACAAACTCTTACAAATTACATTATGTTCTCCCGGAAGAACATAGTGTAATTTGTAAAAAAATTCAAAAAAAGTTTGTAAACGGATCCTTTCCCGAAAATATAATTATTGGAGAAATTGTGGGAAAGTAAGTTTGCTGGGTGAAGTTGAAAAAAAATTGTTTGATAGGACAAAATATTACTATGAAAATTGATTAAAATTTTCTAAGTCTATATTTGGTTGAAGATAAAATAATGATGGCAAAATGGTATAAAATTACTAAAGTAACCCCTTATTAAGTGGAACTTTGGCGTTACTTTATCTGTTCATGAGGGTATTAGAGTCTGGTCCTTCTTTCACTTTACTCCATTTACCCGGTTATATTAGAATACCACATCAAGATTGGCATTATTGCCCGTTGTTTCTCGTTCGTTTTTGCACACAAAAGTGAAAGGATGGGCAAATCATTTTGCTGCCATATTTTTTAAATAACTTGTATGAAATGTGGTCAAGCTAAAATGCTATGGTCTGATGCCTGGGTATTTCATCAAAAAACTTGAACCAAACGTCGCCTAAGGTGATGTTTGTCGTTATTGGACCAAACACTTTGTTATTGCAAGATAAAAATCAAATTAATAACTCCCAATGTTATTTTATAATCGTTGATTTAATTTTAATTTAACAACTCTAAAAGTAGTTGTAAGAGTTTATAAAATGATTTGATTTTGATCCAATAATAGTAAAATAGTTGTAAGATATTGTAAGGTAAAAGAAATTATAAGTATAAAATGAGTCAATTATGAGTGATGATAAGAAGATAAATCAGAGTGACAAAGAGCTCAAAGATTATTAATACTAAAAATAATTAATATTAATCAACTAAAAGTCAACTGACTTATTATTTTTTAAAGCTTCTTAATTTTTTTCACATTTATGTAAGTATGATTAATTGTTAATTATGTGTTCTCTTTTCTAAAAGTACACATCATCATTTAATGTGGTACCATTTTTTTCTTTTGGATAGATAATGTAGTAGCAATTTGAATAATAAGATATAGGGTTTTATTAATGTTATGTTACATAACTTAAGTTTTGTTTCCAACACACACAGCAAAAGAGAGAGAAAGTGGAATGATGAAAGAGAAAGAAAAATATGTGGACCCTACATTTTTAATGTGTATGTGTAGAAAAGTGAAGTTGTATTATGTTACATGATAAACATAAAATATATAGTTATGTAAGATAAATATTTAGGCCTACCACCACTAAGGCGCTTTTTTTTGGGGGAGGAGGGGTGGAATAATAGTTACAATTACCTACATAGGGAGGGATAAACGTATGATGGTGAAATATTGAACTTCCAACATAAACTATAAATTGTTAAAAAATATTTGAAATAGTGATAATTGAACTACAAGTTTATATGTATTGGAAATTAAAGTGTGAGGGTAAAATCTCACATTAGGAAGAAATAAACTAAATGATAATCATATAAATGAAAGTATCCATGCATTTAATGCTTTTAAGTTGAAACATGTTTTAAACCCATTTATTATGGTAAATTGCTGGTTTGTCACTTACCTGTATCCGATAAAAATAAACTATGCCAGGATTGTGAAATGCTTTAAATCTTGCTTTCTTTGTAAACTAACGTTGCAAGTTGCTTAACTACTCATTTGGGGTAAACATTTTAGTTACAGAGACTTTCATTTTACTATAATCCCAAATCATTTGTTAATTATGAGCATGGAGAAGTATCATTGAAGGGCAAAGTATCTTGGTTTACGCGTCTGAAGATTTCACTTGCATCTACTGGAGGCAATATATTTTACAACACGGACAGCAAGATGAAAAATTTTACCTATCTAACGGAAAAGGGTGTCAGTTTTGTATTTGCATGCTACAAACCAATCAAAAGAAGAAAAAAAATCCTACTGCCCATCAAGACACAAAGCGTCCAAAGTGAGGAAAGTAATCATATAAAAACTCTATACATCGACCAATTTCCCACAAAATATGGTATATAAGACATGAGATAAACTCAGTGACTCACTCTCACCGAGCCATTCTCTTTTCCCCTGTAGAATTAATTTACAGTTAAAAACAGTGAAGTACCTAAGCTGGTTAATTTAATTGTGGCTAATGGCTACCCTTCCGTAACACTTCCTTCAGAACCAATGCGATTCTATGTGCCATATGGGGCTCCAGAAACCTCTCCTTTACTCTCTCGTATCCTTTCTTTCCCATAGTCAGCCTCCTCTCAACATGAGTTGCCAAATTCACAATGTTATTTGCAAGAGGTGTCACACCTTCTTTTCCAACAGGATGCAGTAAACCGGTTGTCCTATTTACCACAATCTCCATAGTGCCCCCAGCTGCAGTTCCCTATGATTATTGTTAATCATTAAACATGTTAGAAGAAAACACATGATATACATGCATAAAATGTCTTGTAGGGCTTGCGTAAGCATTTGGAAACAAAAACCCATAAAAATATAGAAGAAAACAAATATTAACAAGGCAACTTCTACTTACAAGTACAGGCAAGCGAAATGCCATTGCTTCAATGGTTATCCTCCCAAAACATTCTCCCCGTGCCTGATATGAAGAGAAGCTGATTTAGAAATAACTTGGTAAACAATTTCATGGAGCTCATGAAAAAAAAAAATCCAAAATCCTCGATGGCACTAATTGTTAGTTTCTAGAAGGCTACGAGGCATTAAACTTTAAACAGGACTTAAAAACACAATTATTGAACTACGCAATCTATCTTCAGGTCCCTCGCTGAGTTTGCATTTGTACTTTATGGAAGCTAGAAAAAAAAATCAATTTACAATTAAGAGTCTTGTTATCAGCAGAAAGGTCCGCAATCCAGGCAGCAACTCCCATTTTGCAAAACAATAGAATGTAAAATATATTCTGTTTCATTCTCTACTCAGCAGGGTATATTATCAGATGATACCTGAGAATTCTGAACAAGAACATCAATAGAAGCCAGGTAAGGAGCCACTGCCAGGGTTTTGTTAACAAAGTGAACACGGTCCTGGATTTTTTTCTCTCCGACAAATTTACGCAATTCCAATTCAAACTTTGTTTGAGCATTCATATCACTCCCAACAACTACAGCATGCAAAGATGGCAGCTGCAGTTTCTTCTCCTTGATTAGTACCAAACTTTCATGAAAGGACCGAAGAAATAGATCCTGCCCTTTACCGCGTGAAACACCTGCAATTATATCATCCCTGGTGCTCAAAATATTGACTGGTAAAAAGGATTGTCAAATGAATGCAAGGGGTATATACAGAGGGGAGGATTAAATTTGCATGCACTACAACCGTTTATATTTATTTTGTAACGTATTACATAAAGAAAGAAGTGGTAACTAGTTGAATCATCACAAACTCCTTTCTTGCCCCCTCCCTATCGCTAACCCTTCCCCCTCTCACTTCATATCCATGCACAGAAAGGAAAATAATTTTATGATTTTGATTAGCTATCTTGATCTCCAGATTGTAATGAGAAAAACTATATTTGACATACAGATAAAATGGATAAAGTTATTCCAGAACAAATACTGCTAAAGGAAAATAATAAATGTTAGAACCAAAATTCTGGAAATGAAGCAAATTACTAATTTTAGAACTCTTCCTTTTTTTGTCAATCAATACCTCCCTGTTCCCTTTCTCAACAAAAGCAAATAGATACCAACAGTCAAAAGATAAAGCAATCGGGTAATGAACTTGCTAGCAGAGCATGCATTAGATGGGACAAAAATGAGTCCAATGAACTACATTGGCATATTAAATGAATAGAAGCAGTAAACATCAAGTAAGAGATCATACTATTTATGACGGCAAAAAGTAGATCATCATTTCTCACTCCAAGAGATTGCCGAACATGCTCACGAAGAACCCTCTTCGCTACAATATCTTCAGCAACTTCCATAAGTTCCTTGCTATTTCCAAGATGCACAACGTAAGTTTCTGGCATTTTAATCCTACGAAGTTGGACCAAAACATATACTTAATAAACATGACAGAAAGTTACAGAGAAAAAAGTATAAAATTGCAGGGCATGGTGTAGCCAAGTTTATACATAACAAGTAGCAGAGAGAATGCAGCAAACATTAAACGACAGTGAAAGCATACCCTAAACGCTCCCTAGTCCTATTCTTCCAGTATTCTGCAGTTGTATGTGAATCGATCATGGCACCTGCAACAAAAGGGAGGTGCTTAACATATTCCACTTTGAAATAATGCCCTCGCATTTCATGAATCCACCACAAAACCTTTGGAAGAACCTCCGAAACTTTATCCTTGAGAACGGCATCAAGCCACTTCCCGGCCACAGCAGTATTCAGAATGACCAAATCAGCCTTAAGAGCCGTGTCTACAGCCTTTTCACCTTTGGCAGGCAGCACCTATCAGGAGCCAAACACAACCCCAATCAACAACAACATGGGAGTTGACAAACTCATATAAAAACAAGAACAGAACAAGGATATACTTACCACCTTTTTTTTATTACATCCAACTTTGTGTTATGTTGGATCAGAATCAAATCAATGGTTACCAAATGGTATCGAGTGAGAACCGTTGGTTTGATTTTGATCCAAAGATAACAAAGTTTGTTTTTAGAGGTTGTAAGGAAAAAATTATAGTAAATATAACCTCCCTCTAAAATAATAAATAGATAAATAAATGAAAACAGAGAAAAATTCTTTCCTCCATTCCGTTTTAAGAAAAATTGCATGCTAATCTATTTCCCACACTATTAAGCCTTGTTTTATTACTCCCCTAAGTAAGCTTCGGCAGATCTCTTCGTACGTTTAAGTGAACCTCTCGATTTCAAAAAAGATGTACTCAAACCGTCTCAATTTATATTCTCTTATCTTTCCTTCCACTAGTACTACTCCAACTATTTTGTTAAGTATCTTCATGGTGCACATCACTTCACATTTATTACAGAAGAAACTATGGAAATGTGTCTGTGTACCTAACATTATTCTAAAATGCCAGTATTCAAAATTCTCATAGACAGAATGTGCACATTCACAATATACAAGTATTCACACTTGACAGTTGAACATGCAAATAATCTGAGTTTGAGACAAAGAATCACCTGCACTCCTCTGTCCAACATCTTATTCTCCAAACTATAAACGATCTCGTCTGATTCTGGAGGTTTCTGATTGGTGATCCAAACGACGTCGGAACCGACGCCTCTCAAGAGAAACGCCAACTCCATCAGCAACAGAGGTCCTCCAGAAAGAGAAAGCTCGTGCGAAACCATCAGAACCACCTTTGATTTCATGAATTCCAGAGGACTCCGTTCCGATGATCGAATCTGAGCCTGAGCTGCTCCCAAATGCTGAGACTCACTGCTACTGTTGTTGCATGAATCAGTGGTGGTTCTGATGAAGAGCACGGTGACCGTTGATAGGGACAATAGTGCAACTAACATTAACGGCCACCTCTTCTTCGCCATTGCCATCCACGCATGCGAATGCTTCACCATTGTTCTTCTTCGAACTCTAAATTCAATTCAACTTCGCATTCTAGGGTTCCTGTTTTGGTTCAGCATCTGCTTCCTCTTGCTCTCGCAAGTAATTAATTAATAAATCACAAATTATTCATCTCAGCTTTAGATTCAGATTCAGATAACCTATATAATTTAACTGAATCCCAACAAATGCCACCCTAGTTTATGATTTTATATCATAACAATAAACATTAATCTAATTTAAGCAAATTCAAAACCAAAAATCAATAATAATAATAATAATAATAATAATAATAATAAATTAATTAATTAATTAACGTAGCTTCAGTTTTTTTTTTTTTTTTTTTTTATAACAGCTTCAGTTTTTTAGTTCCTTCCTGATGCCAATAGGTCTTTATTAATAAATTGTTTAATATCATTCATTAATGATATTTATAAAATAATTGTTTAAATTGCCTAAAAAATATTAAATGTCGTTAATTACAAAGTTATTTAATGTTTTTTATTTTTATTTAAAATTTAAATCTTTTTATTTGGTTTTTTAAACACTTGTTAACAATTTATTTTTTTAATTATATACGAGGTCAAGTACCAAAATAAGCAAAGAGAAAATGTAAGACGATGAAAGATCAAACCCTTGATAGCAATCTTCTTTCATTGTTAACAAATTAGTGTCACAACTTATAACTATATAATTCTTGTTGCTATCATATTTATTCTTACGTTCTTGGTTGTTAACTTGTTACTACAATATGATACTCAGGCGTATGCTTTGTATTTCGGATAAATTATAATTCATTTCAAGATATTAATTTCACTTAAAATTGAATATCCTTTTTCATTTTGCATATTAACTAGTAAGGCTTAAAAATTGCGCATTATTCTTTAAAAAAAAAACTTCGCATAATTTCATGGATTAATAAATGATTCAATCATTGAAATATAGTAAATCTAATTCTTAAAAGTGAATTCGACACTTTAACATTGAAGTATAATAAATTATAAATATGTTTTAATTTTTCCATAAATTACTTAAATCTCACTTTTTTTCGTTTTAAAGTGAACATCTTAAGTTATATTCCCTAAAATTAGCATTAGCTGTCTTTGAGTTGTATAAGTCCTTCTAACCTCTTCTTCTTCTACTTTTTTTTTTTTTTGGTAGACACCTTCTAACCTCTTCATTTGGGTAAAAATTGGACGAAAACTTCACAATTTTTTATTTTTTTTTAATTTTATCATTATTGCAGAGAGTATTTACAATCATATCTACTTCTTGTTTTGTCCTATTCTTTAACTCCATCATATTTTCTTGAAAAAAACTATTCTTATGTTACATGTGATAACTTTCTCTCTTACACACCTTTCGATAACTTTGCCATTTTTTATTTTATTTTTCTTTTTTCAGGTGGTGGAGCCCACAAATTTATCTCTATGACATGAGATAACTTATCTCCTTTAACATGAGATTAATAAAATCCTATTTTCTTTCAGCATTTGACGAAAACTTTCAACACTAACTTTATCAAAGTATCATAGAAGCAACATAATTCAAACCCTCATAACTACTAAAGGTTTAATACTCTTAAATTTCTTTCCTTCTTCTCTATTTTTAAAGGGTAGATAAATATATAGTTCCATGTTAACTTGAGAAAAAGAAAAGCACATAACATAACTAAACACTTAATGACTCAAGAGAGAATATAGCTATGCTTCTTAATTAACTCGACGACAATTCTTCCTAACTTCACCACTAAATCCAGTGAGAGGACGAAGGTTCCCCATCTTGATCATGGACATAGCAAATTGCTCAAAGAAGAGGCTCTCATCTTCTGCATATTTTTTGACAAGTTCACGAGTCTCTTTAACATTCCCCATAAGAAGCACTTCATCTGAATTAAGCAGTCCTTTTCCAATAAGTATGAGTTTGAAATAGGTATTATCAAACATTCTTGGGGAGCCAAAGTCCAAGGGAGAAATCTTGTTGTCACCACCTGATCTTGGACACACTGTCTTCAAACCAAAGTAAAAGGATTTTTCTAGATTCCCATCTGGTTGGTTGTTTCCATTTTGGTTGTATAGTCTTTGCTTGAATGTGGTACATCTTGCCACTCCTATGGTATGTGCACCTACATTATGAAAAAAAGTTAAAAAGTGACACATTACTAAGATATACGTGGATGCGTTTGTATTGACTTTTTAAAAAAGTCTTTTTTATCACTTTTTTATTTTAAAAGTAATTTCTATAAAACTTATAGCTATTTAGATTTTTTTTTAAATATTTGATTTTTGAAAAAAAATATTTGGTTTTTGACTTCTGCTTTTTTTAAAAGCTACAATTTTTAGTTTCTGAAAAAAGTAGGTTTTTAGCATTTTTTATGACTTCTGTTTTTTTTAAAAGCAGACATCCAAACAGACTTTTTTGGAAAAGTGCTTTTTTTTCTTAAAAAAAACAACTTTTAAAAAAAAAAGTTCATCCAAACAGGCTCTAAAAGAAAGGCATAAGAAGTTGAAGTTCCATCCACCTGAGAGAGCAACAAGGTCTACTTCATCAAGTCCTTGACGCTTGAAAAATGTTAGGAGGTTTTCAATGGTGGCATTTGGTGGGGGAATGTTTTTGTTTGAGCCATTTAGGCTTGCTGTTTTTGAGTCTCTCCTACCTAATGGTAGCTCCCAGTTGGGTCCTCCACTCTATTATCAACAAGTTTCAAATCAAGCATATATATGTTAAATTACCTATATAAATTCAATATCATGTGAAGTAAATATTATGGGGTTGTCTGAATTTGAGTCAAGTGTGTTTTCTTACAAGAATAGTGGAGCCCCTTGCAGCAAGGGCAACAATGTCTGCACAGGAGACAGTTCGAGGACATGCTACTTCCAACTTAGACTTTATCTCATCAATCACTTCAAAACCTCGAATGGAATTTTTGTTAGGTCCAGAATTTTTTTCACTTACTATTGTTGAGCTATCATCCAACAAAATTGATGCATCACAGCCCTGTCATTAAAAATAAAAGGAAAAGAAATTTTAGATAGTTGACCAATGCATGAAAAAGTGCCTGAAGCAATTCAACAATTACAAACAATCTAAATTAGAAAAATAGCTCAACAAAAACAATTTAATGTGCTCCTTAAATGAATATTTTTCCTCAAAAGGTTTACGGTAAAGAACTTTATTATTATTATTATTAATATTTTCATGTAGGTTTTCCTATCACATATGTAATAATACACCTGAACGAAGCAGTCATGAAAGTGAAGTCTAAGGAGAGAAGCAGCCATTCTCATATCCTTAGCAATGGCCTTTTCCAACACAGACATGACAATGTCATTAGCTTGAGGGCATGAAAACTGATAGAATTGAGGAGAAAGACCAAAAGATATTCCCCCAGTTCCACCATGACCACTCCATCCAAAATGGTAGCCAGGGTGAGCCTGGGAGAGTGTAGCTTTGAGAAAAGCTATTACAAGAACACTGAACTTGATTAAAGACATGGTGACAAGTGACAAAAGAGTTTAATAGCTTGTTTTGGTGATTGTATATGCCCTCTTAGATTGGTTTGTTTGATATATATATATATATATACACTGCTCAAAAGATCAAATCACCCACTCTCTTCACCGAATCACCCAATGTAGGAAGCATGCCTTGACTATTTCAACAATCCACATGTTTTGTTCTTGCACTGCTTCTGATGCAGTGTTTAGTTTTGATAGTGGTTCAGGTATTACCTGCTCCTGGACCAGATCAAAACAGTGCAGAATTCATTTAATTTAATATATTATTATTGCATAAATTAGCCAAATTTGGACTTTTATATCGCTCTATATGTTAAGGACAAATTGACCTTATGTTAACTTGATGAAGACTTATTACAAGTTCCAAAAGTTTCATTATGATTTATGGAGACATAGTACCGTTAAGCTTAGAAGTATAGCAAAGAGTTACCACTTTCAACCCAGAAATGAAAATTGAGTCTTGTGAGTGGCGTATAAATTAAGGGAATGGACAAGTAGCTATCATTGTCACGCGGTTTTGGTGGCAAATAAAGATATGCTAATAGAACCCTCCCAAAATTAGTAAATGAAATCGGATTGGATTCCTTTTTTCTTTGTTTTTTTAGCATTATTAAAGCTGAAGAATCAGAGTCTCTTCACTTGCTGACGCATGGAAATGATCTCAAAAGGTCTTTTTACGTGTTGAAAAACTGAAATATACAGATTGCTGAACTGAGTATTACATACATTTTTTTCCCTTGTGGAACTGCCAATAAACTGCAGAGATTGCTTTCACATGACAATTACATCACTTTCAATTTTAATATATATTTAGTAATTACATTAGGAAAAGCATAACAGAGTTGGTATTTTTTCTGCATTGTTGAAAGAAGTGGCTGTTCTCACTTTACAGTTAGCAATTTTTTTTGCATGACTTGGTCGTAGTATAACAGTAAAAAGCTAGAATGTAATACAGTTATTTGGAAAAATAAATAAAAATGGAAGCAAGTTTTGTGCATAGGGTTCCCTGAAGAAAATTTAACGGATTAAAAGAATAATATACTCAATAAACAAGTCGTAAACAACATCATCATACGTGCCTTTACTTCTTCTTTTTTGGTAAAAAAAAAAATACTTTAAATCAAATTTCAGTTCTTTGTAATTTCATTCTAAGAACATCTAAGAATTTTTCCAAAGTGTCATGTTATCTTATCTTTAAAGAAGAAACTGAGGCATGACAGACATTAATTTTTTTTTTTCTAATTTTGAAATTTGAATATTATAATTAGTTTTAGTATGAAAAAAATGGGAGGTTATAATTACTACCTCTTTTTTTATTACCTCTTACTACTAAATATTAATCGTTGATTTCTGTCAATTTAACGGTTATAATTTATTGAGTCATATTTATTAATTAATTATTAATTTCCAATAAATTATAACCGCTAGATTTGCGAAAATCAACAGTTAAGATTTGATAATAAGAAGTAATAAGAAAAGGTGATAATACTATAACCTCTCCCTGAAAAAAAAAAAAATTATCTCTGTAATCTTAAAATAACATTATTTTGAATTTTTTTAAAAAAAAAGCATTCATATTATAAAGACATGAAATTTCCAACATGCCATGTAAATTATGAGATAACTTTATCTCCCATCACATGATTTTCCTATAATAAATTTTCCAGCTATTTATTGCACATTATCAAAACTTTTCACGTTAATTTCATCCAATTACGATAGTCTCTTTCAAACTACGGTCAGGGTCAGAATTTTATTATTTTTAATTTGTGTATATTTAAAAATAGAGTTCCCCCATTTTCTTATGAAATTGTTTTCTTTAGTTTCAACGTTATTTTTTAATGTAAACTCCGCCACATTAAACTAAATTTAAATCATTGCACCCCCAACAACAACAAAAAAAGTGCAACAGTTGTCCCACTCACTCACTCACAATGTGTAATTGCTTAGAAGCATTAAAATTTTCTATTTGAATGTAATAATATCTTAGGAATTTTACAGAATACGTTATCTTAATAAATAATAATTGAAAACAAAAAAATGGATATATATAGCAGACTGTAGTTGCAAACACATATTGTATTGCCATCATTCAATAGTCTCCATTTCAAGGGCTTGCAAATATGATTTCAATAATTACATACATATGTACAGCTTTAAATGAGACATGTTATGCTGCAAGTCATTACAATTGCTTCCCTCACCCAAGGCTTCAAATATACATGATGCAAAATTATACTAATCATTTTCTACACTACAGATTGGCAAATATTTAAGAAAGTTAATGTAAAAAATCTGTATATATTTAAGAAAGTTAAGGTCGTGATACACACAGTTGCCTCATGGGTGTAAGCAATCTTGCAAAACGCAGGGGCACATGTGCCTTGATATATGTCCCTTGCTCTGTGTATTCCTATATATGAATTAAAAGTGAAATGTAAGGAAATCCAACAATAACAAATGGGGAAACCTTGACATGATAAACAATGTAATATCCGCCAGTTTACAAGGGAAATGGAAAACCATTTCCAGACATTGATCAACAGGTGGAAATTGGCTAATGGGCAAGGGTGTTTACTTACAGTTTTTTCCACCATTCCAACCTGGTGTATGGTGCTGAGAAGGTCCCCATTTTCAAATGGGACCAAAGCTTCCACCCATACCATGGAGTCCTGTCAAAGAAGAATAGAATTTTGATTAGCAAGGGTGAATAGTTCTAACAAATGGACTGCTTGATATAAAAAAGACAGTAAAAAAAAAAAAAAAAAAGTATATTTCAAATTATATTCAGATTGGCCTCAAGTTTGTACCCTTAGTTTGTCTTGAACTGCATTACAGAATTCTGGTAAGCCATCCCCACTTAAAGCAGATATGCATACAACATCATCTCTTTTCTCAGCTTCTAGCCTGATTTTCTGGGGATCACTAGCCTTATCAACCTGCGAAGTCAGATACACCAGAACGTTCAACCAGTAGTTCATGCTGTAATAAGTTTAACTTCGGGTGCACAGTAAAGCTTGTTGATGAAGGGAAAAATTAATCTCAATCCTCTTTAAAAACCAATAGAGTGATTTACATAAAATGAAATAGAATTACATATCATACTTATGACAGTTTTAAGAGAAGATTTCATTACTGTGAGAAACTGATAATCATGCAAATCTTAAAAGACACAACCAATTTCAAGCCAAAGGCAGTCATTAAATCCAGGAATTGATTTTAAAGCATTCTGGTTACATCCCGCTATCTGATGATGCTAATCTGACTGATAGAATAACATTTTAAGATTAAAGATATATACTGTATCATGAATCAACCATCCTAAAAGCTAAAGGTGTTGGATGAAGGCAAATGAATGGTTTTATAGTTATAATAGTTTCAAAAAAAATTACTCAACCCATCTGCTTTCAATTGTTTCAACTTTCAAGCTAAGTGAGCTCAATTTCATCCCAAATTATATGGTGGTTGGAATAATTTTAAATTTTGATATTGTGTCGAGAAGAGAAATAATTTAGAATTAAGAAGGATTTCATCATGTCTTTTCACTAAATGCATTAGGATTGGTTGAAATGGGAAGTAGTCTTCATATAAGGTTAAAGCAGTTCAGTCCCACTCTTGTCATACCATAATACAGGACCTGACAACAGGCTTGAACCACTCACGTTCCCAACATGCATTATACCTTCCTTGACCAAATGTTGACAATAATTAAAAGCTATCTTGCTCCTAAACGTATCAATCAATAACTTAAATCTAGAATACGCTAAGGTTCTGAATATCAGGTAACCCTAACTGAACTAATCAACAAATTGAAACAACGGCAGAGGTCCAATGCAACATCCTAATCCTAATATCTGTACAAATTAACAAAGAAAAGGAGAAATGGGTTAACTCTGTACACTATTCTCAAAACGGAAAAACCAACAAATCTGTTCTGCAATACCTTGTTCCAGACCATCAATCTTGGAATTGATGAAACATCTAGTTCTGACAGAACTTTGTCCACAGCATTTATCTGTTGCTCAGCCAGGGGGTGACTGCAATTCACAAAAATAATTAATGAGATATGGTGTAGGTCAACATCACTAGTTCTACTAGCTTCCTTTTCTCTAATAATAAAGTTCCTCCTAGCAGTTTTACTGATATATAACCTGATATCAACCACATGCACCAAAAGTGATGACTCTGATATCTCCTCCAGGGTAGCTCTGAAGGCAGCAACCTACAGTAAGCAGTAAAAATGACAGTTTTTGGTGATTATTTCAAAATATGGGCTTAAGTTTTTATATTAAGATGCTAATTTAATAGTAAATCATGTTAAAAATCAATACAAAATATCAACAGCATAATTTTTGTCAGACATTTATAGCAAAATTAATTGTAACAGTTACTTTCTTACTAGTGTAGTAGGTAACTTCTGAATAAAACCAACAGTGTCTGTTAGGAGAAACTCTCTTCCATTCTTCATCTGGATGAAAGCAAATGAAAAAAGCACGCCATGTTAAAATAACTATAATTTAAACTGCTCAAGACTCATTTTCCTGCACAATAACTTTTGGGAAAAAAAAATCATACACGATGAATTTTAGCCATGGTACATAGTAAACATAAGAAATGACAAAATTATGAGGTAAAGGACAATAATAAGCATTTGGACTAGTTCTTTATTAAGCAAAAGAATTGAACATGGTATCCAATGTTAGTAGAATCTCATTACAAATAATAAACAGGCACAATAATTGAAAGCAATCAACAATCTTAAGACAATGAAAAGTTTGTAAATAAAAAATGGGAAATTCTCCAGGTATATTTTAACTTACCTGTACCCTCCTCGTAGTTGGATCTAAAGTTGCAAATAATTTATCCTCAGCAAGAACATCTGCTCCAGTTAATTGATTCAAAAGTGTGCTCTTACCAGCATTTGTGTAACCAACCTATGATGTTGTCACATAAGCATATACCACTATCAATCCGAAACACATACAAAAGAAATAACATTTTATGCCATATATTACCATGACATATTAGATGCAAAGGCAATATCATCATCCTAACAAGAAATGGTGTTGATATAATTGTAAGAAACTAACCAAGGATACCACTGGTACAGGTACTGAGAAACGCCTGTTTCGATACTGCTTTCGGTGTTTCCTAACAGATTCCAGCTCTTTTTTCAGAATACCAATCTATCAAAGCCCAGGCATCCCAATATTTGTTAGCAAAACTAAGATTCCAGAAGTAAAATAGAAATAAAAGTGAACTTTCAGAGAAACAGAGGCATAATGTATGTAACCAGTAGGTTACTAATCAGACATACAATGTGTCTATTCGATAGCATTACACCAGTATTCAGCACTCTGATTTAATCAAATGTAGCTGATTTTCACGGACATTACGATAACTTTGACAAGAGTGTATAAGACTGTTTGCTTACTTGGTTACGCAAAATACGCTTGTCCACTTCTATTTGTTTTTCACCCATTCCCTTCACCTTTCCTCCTGATTGACGCTCAAGATGAGTCCACATTTTTGTTAGACGAGGTAGTTGGTATTCCATTTGTGCTAATGAAACCTAGAAAAAGGAAGACCATAGGATGTCAGAAATGGGATTTGAATTTCTCCTATTTACCAAAGCTGGTTCTGGTAACAACACAAAATAGAAAATAAACATTTCTAATTTGGAGATTTCCACAGTACCTTTTGCTTTTCTGAGGGTACCGGCACCTCTAGCAAAATTAGTGGCTAATATTTAGCAACATATCCCACTTAATTGAAATATAAATACAGTACATTATTTCTCTCCGTAGACTTTTATATTTTACCATCTTACATATTCCCAATCTTGAATATCTTTCGTATATAATGTTAAATTTAAGACCATTCATGATTCTTCAACTAATAGCTTAATATTTTGGGAGAGTTGATTCTAGACATGATTCAAAACATCTATGACCATGTGATTGAAAAATTCAATACCTGTTACCCTCGTTCTTCTACTAGTAGTTAAATTTCAGCATATGCTTGGTTGAGCCTATGCATTTCTCTATGCTTCAATCTCAAAGGATTCGTGCATGAGGGAGCGTGTCAGATTTAAAATCAATCATAATTCTTCACTTAGCACCGTAAGATTTAGAGAAAGTTCGTTCATAACATAATATTTTTTTAAAATATACTTATTTAATTATTAGAGTAAACAATCAAAAAATAATTTTTTTTTATCTTATGATCTTTGGATAGTTAAAATTAAAGATTGGGATTAAGTGATAATGTAAAACATAAAAACCATGGAGAAATCCCCCTTTGTATTTATATTTCAAGGGGATAAATATTGATCACTTATTGATTGGGGTACCGATACCCTAATAAAAAAACAAAGGGTGCCGCTGAAACCTCTTTCTAATTTATAATTGCCTGTAAAGAAGCTTCATGTGTTGCTGCTCGCTGATTAAATATATCAAGGATGAGAGCAGTTCGATCACAAACTCTCACATCTCCACCAAAAGCCTTTTCCAAGTTACGCAATTGCCTAGAATGAGCAAGAGCCAGCAATTTCATGTCAGATTCAGAGCAGCATTCCTTATGCAGCAACTTGACAATAAAAAAATTAATGAATGTTGGTGCAGTTGACTAACATAATCAAGGCAAAGTAAACAAAAAAGAAAAAGAAAAAGAGTGCAATTATAACAATTATTTTGCCAAGCAAAAGCGTGCAGGATGCACTAGTATCAAGAAACCATAAGCTTCAAGATCAAAAGTTACAGTTTTAAGGGTTTAGTTTTGATTTTGGGGAGGGTTAGTGTTTCAAACATCTTACTAGTTCATACTTCATAATCATTTAGGGTTACTAATAGTAAGTAGTTACTCTCGTTAACTTTGTATTTCAAAACCTAGGATAAGTTTTGTATTTTCAAATCTTGGGTTGTAATTGGGCTAGGGTTTATGTTAAGGGACAGAGTTTTATACTTTGATTTAATGTTCAAGTTTCTCTAATGGCTTTTGTAGCAGAAGTCTCAATCCTTAGAAGATCAGGATTCTATAATACGAGTTCTTGTGGGAAATAGGTCAATATAAACCATTGCAATGATTTCTTCTAAGAGATTATCAGATTTAAGAATAATGGCAGCAAAGAGCTCTCTTCTTGGTTGTGTGATGCAATCAAGCCCTCGGTGTAATGCCTAAGGGACTTAGAGTGTCTCATATAGGTTTTTGGATGCAGAAAATCAAGTGTATATAGCAGGATGCACTTCACGGAGTCATAATCTAGGTATTGACTAAGTCAATTGACTTATTATGTGTCTAGGAAAAAGACATCTCATAATTAAGGGTCAATATAGATGATAGTAGTCACGAAGGTTAGTCAAATGTCATTAATAGCACGAAAGCAACACTTGAGGTATGTTTGGGAGTAGAGAGAGGAACAGAGGGAAAAGAATCAAAAGAAAATGAAGGGAAATAGAAAGGAAGATAATGGAGGGCTGAGTATGAGTTTTCTTCCCCTTGTAAGGATTTTTAAAATCCATCAAATGGGTGGAAGTCCAATGTTCATAAGAATTGAATAGCAGAGGGTTTTGAAGAGTTAGATAAGAATACCACATTTTTCTTCACTCGTTTTAAGAAACTCTCAAACAATACCTTCCCCTTCACTCCCTTTTTCTCCATTCTCTTCCATCCAAACATACCCTAAAGAATCCTGTCTATTCTAGAGGTAAAAACAGGTTGGAAAATAAGGGTTATTCTATGTACTTTATAGGAATTATGAGTTGTTTTCTTCTCTGTTTCTCTAATTTCTTACTAGAAAGATGAACATCTTTCCTTCAATTGAAGGCCAGAATTTGGAACCATTCATATTCTGTGCTTATCCAAGTTTTGCTTTATCCTAGTGTCTAGTTTTGTGCCCTTCACATAATCTTTAATTACCGCTTCCATAATACTAGGGTTGTTTGGATTGAATAATTTATTTTCTTCTTTTCAGCTTACTTTTCTGTTTTTTTATTTCTGCACCTATCTCACAGATCAGATTAACTTCACACCATCAAAACCTAGTGCTCCTTGATTGAATTTTCCCTAGAAATCATCAATCCCAAAATCCTAATTTTGCAGGTATTGCTCGCAGGCCCAAATGGCCACCAATTGACCGCTTAACACCTCTCCTACAGCCTGCAAATTGGTATTCCCTACCACATATACATTAAACCCTCAATACCCAATCCTCCAACCCTTAATTCACTAATAAAAAGTCCTAATCTTATCCTATTAAATCTTTGGCCCTTCCAATGTCCTTTGTCAAAAGATAAATAAAACAATGTAGAGAAGAAAAAATTTGGATCTACAAAAGAATAAAGGAAAACAATAAGAAATATAAGGGTTAGTTTAAGCTAGCTGCCTACCTTTTTTCCTAAAAATCAAGAAGGTTCCAAATCATCAGTAGTCACTTATAATAGAAATCAAGTTTTCAAACAGAACCTCCATGGGTCTAAATGGACAGAAAGATTTTAATTCCAATTATCTTCAATCGAAGCCAGAAAGAAATCAAATTTAGTCTAATTTTTACTACCCTTTTATGGTCAGTTCTGAAGATAAAGCACCCTCAGAGTAAATGAAATGGTCAAATGTCAACAAACTAAATGATAGCATGGGCAAAAATTAGCATTAACAGGAAGCACACGTTTGGATGGCTAAATGTGAGACAAAGAAAAAAGGGTCCTTACCCAGCTGACAGCTCATCGTCAAAGATCACAGTTTCAACGTCAAATGCATGAATTGCACTCTTAATCTCAGAAACCTTGCCAGAGCCAATGTAGGTCCTAGGGTTTGGAGAAGCAAGCCTGTACCATTTATAGTAATTCACAAACTGAGTCTACTAACAATATGTTACATCAAAAGAAAAGAAGGAACCAACATATGTATTTATTATTAAAATTTCTCAAAGAGAAGAAAGATATGATTATTAGTTTATACTTATAGCCTGTAAAGAATATTGTTTTATGTAAAACAACAGCAGTTTTAATTAAATCCATCAATAAATTATCATCAGCATGATAAAAGGGAGAAATCTGACGAAAATGCTGTGCATTAATCGGTAGCCATGGTCTATTATCCCCATATTGGCATAAGACATGGGTTGATTCTCATATTATTGACAGTGCCCCGAAAAAGAAAATTACATATAAAGAATGTATGCAAAAGCAAGTATTCATAGTTCTACTAACTTCAAGAGAAGAATGAAAAAATAAGCAATGAAATACAGCAACAAGACATAGCCCAACAAGAAGTGGTATTCTGGAAGTCGAAAATAAATAGAATCAATGGCACTCAGTTAATATGCATTAAAACAAAAACTACATGACAAGAGACAGCAAGAGAATCACTTCGGTGAAAATACATGACAAGTTCTACATAGTGCCAAGTTTGGACCATATGAGTAATGGAGATAATAATTAGATGCAACATTAACACTTTATTTTTATTTTTTTAAATATGCCATATTTTAAATTGAAGGTCGAGTAACTACAAAACCATGTTAACAAAAATTGAACAAAAAAAATAAAAATAACGAAAGTAATTTACTTTTGGTATGTAGAACCAACAACCATTAATCCAGCAGTGTCAGCTAACTGTTCCAATTCACTGAGAGATTCTTCTGTGCCAAAAGAATCCTGAACATCACTTTTGCGCTCCACGCCTACAACATAGGCTTTCTCTTCAAAAACCTAAAAAAAAAAAAAAAAAACAGCGAATAATAAGAATCAAAGAAAACCGAAATGGAGAATGAAGTTGAAAAATTGAAAGGATAGTAGAGGAGGAACCTGACCTCCCTTCCGTTGCGGAGCTTGTAACGGTTATCGTTATCGAAGGTGTTGTCGTCTTCTTTCTTCTTTGCAAGTCTCGTCCCTTTGTTATCTTCATTGAGGAGTAGTGGTGGTGCTGCTTCTTCTTCGTTGTGTTGCTCTGTCTCCAACTCAATTGCAGGGTTTCGGTTCAGCGACGAAACGGCGTCGTCGGAGTCAGTGGACACGACTCCAAGGTCGCGTTGCAGAACAGAGGTAGTAGTGACCCTAATTCTGTTCTTGTTCTTAAGAGAGAGAGGGCATAAACGGCGAATAGGAAGATGAGAATAGCGTTCTTGAATCAATGGTAATGGCGACGATGGCTGAATAACCGAACCGTACATACACGCGCTCATCTCTCTTCTCAGAGCTCAACTCTACTTGGTGCTCACAAAATATCAGTAAATAATAAATATTTAAAAATATTAACACCTAGGAAAAAGAAAATATAAGAGAACATGAAAATTATTAATTGCTGTATAGCAAATAACACGTCATCTACACCTTCATGCCCGATTATTGTAATTTGCAATGAAGCAATTTGATTTACTCTCTACTAAGATGGTTTTTATTTTATTTTTTTATTTTTTTATTTATTTTTTTTGGTATTTAGGGTTTTTATTTTGTTGACTAAGAATATGTATCACCTATGATGCCCCGACACTGACACGGAACACGGGACACGATACGCCGACACGTTAATTCTAAAAAATGTCATATTCCGACACATTGTGACACGTTTTGATATTACATAATATTTTTAATATATATAATATAATTTTTATTTAATACATATAACTAGGGGTGAAAATGGGCTGAGCTGGGTCAAGCTTTGTCCCGAAAAATCTAAGCCTACGCCAAAAATATTTAATTTGGCCTGGCTCAAGCCTAGTACGAGTCTAATTGTTAGCCTGGCTTGGCCCGTTTATAATAAAAACAAATGGTCTGGCCTAACCCATTAGCTTGTTAACTTTTAACTTCCAAGCAAAATCATGAATCAACTTTACAAAATACTCAAATTCTGTTGCTAAACCAAAACTCATAATTTCAACGTTCAAACAGAATCATGAATCACAACAAAACTCATACAATCTGCATTTAAGTCACTTTCAAAAGCAAAATTCTCAAATTAAATAACATATTTTATCAGATCTAACAAATAAATCCATACTATGTAAATTAAAATAACTACATGAATCCAACAAACACACCATGATGCTTGTAGTAAGTATAACCTCTCCCAAAAATCTTTTAATATATTCATATACACAATCTAACATGCTGAGATGTTGATTTTTCCTACATAAGAAATAAAGTCAGATTTTTTTTAAAATATAATCGAATATAACTAAGTTCCAAATAATTACAATTGATTAAATTTATATCTTTTGTTTTTCTTAAAGGCATACTTATTATATTTTAATTTATTTAAAATAAATAATACAATATAGGCCGGTATGTAGGCTTATAGGTTAGGCCTTGTGAAAGTAGATCTACGGCCTTTTTATTAAATAAGTTTTTTCAAGGCTCAAGCCCGGCCTATTTTATGAAATATATTAAGTCAGGTCTGGACTTTTGTAGGCCGAGCTGTAGGCCCCTGTAGGTCGGGTCGGCCCAGTTTCACCCCTACATATAAGAGCCCATAATAAGTCATATAGTCAATCAAATATTCAAATTTTATAACATAAATATAAACAAAAATAATTTTTTGCACCTTGTTAATTTTTCATGTCAAATTTCATAACAGAGAAAAATTGATTTATAAATTATTTTTTCATGTTTAGTTAATAAAATAAAATTTAGTTCTAAAAAAAAAGTGTCGGATGCGTGTTGAAGCGTTGACCGCGTGCTGGAAAAATATGTCAGAAAAACGTGTCAGAGCGTTGACCACATGTCTCATAATGTTGACCGCGTGTCAGAGCGTGTTGGTGTTCGACACGTGTCGGACACGCATTTTTTCAAAAATTTAACGTGTCGATGCTCTGTTGTGTATGACAACCATTCTGTTCTCTTATATTTTTTTATAAAAAAAATAATTTTTCTATATTTTTGTGTTTTGGAACAGTTTTTTAGGACAAAATGTGTTTGATAATATATTTTACTTTTATTTCTAAAATGAGAATTGAGTTTGATAACATAACAAATAATAGAATAAAAAATAATTTCTATAAAGTATAAAAAAAATTTGAATCATCATTTTCCTTTTCATATGGTGTGGTGGTGGTGATTGTGACATGGTGGCGGCGATGGTGGTGGCGGCGGTGGCATGGTGATGATAGTAGTGGTGGTGGTGGTAATGTCGTTGTTGGCGGCGATGGTGGTGGTGACGGTGATAGTGGCATGGTAGTGATGTAGTGGTGGCATATTGGTGATAATGGTGGCGGTGGCGTTGTGATGGTAATGGTGGCGAAGGTGGTGGCATAGTGATAATGATGGTGGTGATAGTGAAGGTGACATCATGGTGGTGGTAACGACGAATTTGGTGGTACGATGACTACGGCGCCGATGGTAGCGGCGGTCATGTCGGGATGGTGGTGGTGGTAGAGAGTTATACTCGGGAACAACAAAAACAGAAATTTTTTAATTATTTTTCTGTTCCCCAGCACAGAAATTGAACCGGTTCATTTTCAGTAAATAAATAAATAAATTAGTTTTGTCAAACACTGTTTTTATCCATTTCTGTTCCCGAAAAAAAAAACAAATTCAGAAAAAATTATGGTGTGCATGACAACCATTCTATTCCCTTGCACTGTTTCTGAAAATAAACAATTCTTTTCTATTTCTGTGCCTTGGAACAGTTTCGGAGAAAAAAAAATATTTGATAACATGTTCTATTTTTATTCCTAGAATGAGAATTGTGTTTGATAACACAATAAATAATATAATAAAAAATAATTCCTATTAAATATAAAAATATTTTGAATCATCACTTTCCTTTTCATATGGTGTCGTTGTGGTGGTGGCGGTGGCGACGATATGGTAGTGGTGGTGACAATGACGTGGTGATGATAATGGTGGTGGTTGTGATGGCAGTGGCTGCGGCGATGGCGGTGGTAATGGTGGCGGCGGCGACGATAGTGGTGGGGATAGTTATGGTGAAGGTGACGACAATGGCTGCAACAATGGTGGTGGGGATGGTGGTTGGTGGCGTTGGTGGCGGCGACAATGGTAGTGGTGGCATGGTGGCAGTGACGGTGGTGGTGGTGGTGGCGGTGGTGGTGGTGGCGATGGTAGTGGTGACAGTAGTGGCTATGACGATGGTGGTGGTGGTGGTGACGGTAGTGGTTGCGGCAATGGTGGTGGTGGTTAGTGACAGTGGTGGTGATGGTAGCAGTGGTGTCGTGGTGGAGGTAGTGGTGGCAGTGGCGTGGTGATGGCAATGGTGGCGGTGGCAGTGGTTACGATGATGGTAGTGGTGGTTGATGGTGGTGACGGTGATGGTGATAATGGTGGCTACGGCGGTGGTAGTTGTGGAGGTGGTGACGGTGGCATGGTAGTAGTGATGGGTGGAGGTGGTGGTGGCGGTGGCGGTGGCATCGTGATGGTGAGGGGTGGTGATGACGACACTAGTGGTATGACGATGGTGGCGGTGGTCGTGTCGGGATGATGATGGTGTTGATGATGATAGTAAAGGTGGAAAGTGATTAAGAGAGATAAGTGATTCTCATTTTGTGCCCGGGAACAAAAAAGCAGAAATTTTCTGATTCTTTTTTTTTGTTCCACAGCACAAAAATTAAACCGGTTCATCCCGGGAACAAAAAAATAAATCGATTTTACCAAACGAGTTTTCTATCCATTCCTATTCTCGGAACAGAAATTTAAAAAAAAAGTAATTTCGGTAAGGTTGTCATGCACACAAGTGATATTTAAGCTAAGTGGGCTTAGGGGAACCCTTAGTAACTTATAATAATCATAAATATGGCTTGGATGAGTTGAAAATAATCTAAGTTACCTAAGTGAGCCTTGCATGTGATTCTAAGTTATATAATTAATTGAAGATTTAGGTGGCTTGTTATAATGCACTAAAATACGTAATGATGTAATAATTGGTCTAGACTTGTAATGGGCATATTATTGGCATATGAGTATGAAAAGTGGAATCATTAAATGATTAAGTCGTGGATATGCCTTGATTAATTAATATGTAATTAATGATGTGAATGGTTCCTACTCTAGGTGTGCCTAGAGAACCGTACACTTGAGGATTTTGTTGGAGCATACGTATACTATTGGAGTGTGGGCTTGTGCTAAGCTCCCTGAGGTAAGCTCCTAGTTCTAGTTGACTCTTCTCTCTTGTGGCCCCACCATGGTGGTGGGCATTATGGTTATATTGTATGAAAGTATATGGCATGATGTATATGTGCATTCATTCACATTCATATAGTTGTTATATGATCTTGATGTTATGATGATGCACTGATGATATATGTTATGAGGATCCTGGCCAGTGATCATGGTATGTAGGCTGCCTATGACTTGACTCTGGGAGCTATTTCATACTGAGGTTGTGTTGACTGTCTATGGCTTGACCCTGGAAGTCACACATGTGTAACCGTTTATGGCTTTGACCCTGGGGTTACACAAGGATGATATGATAATGCTATGTTTTTGCTGTATGTTTGTATTATATGCTTTATATCTGACTTGTCATGCAGGAAGTGGGCTCAGGGGAATAAAGGATCCTCTATGAACCTTGAGCTTACTGAGATGTTGTTATCTCACCCCGTTTGGAGACATCATTTCAGGTACCCAGAGTAGTGGTGATGCTTCCAGGGGCAAGGCCCCCGCATTGGAGTAGATGATGATGCAACTGATGATTTTATATTATGTTTAGATTTGATGTTAGCATGTAGACTTGTTAACATGCTGAATTTATTTTATGGAGATTATTGTATGTGTTTATTTAGGCTCATGATTGTATCCTTAGAGCTATGGATTAATTACTGATGTTTTTATAATTTGAATTAATATAGACTTGATGTATGCATTCAGTTATTTTGGGCATGGAGCCTTCTTTTTTGTATTGACCCATTGAGGGGATTGCAGTCCGTGTGGGACTTGCAAGCTGTCTGTTTAAATTATTATATGTATCAGGTTAACTGTATGTGTGGGACCAGGTTCCCAGTTATCCAAAATACAGTTGTTATGCTGTCCGTGAGACTCTGTCAGGAATGACACTTGATGTCATATCTTGAGGGTCAATGGCCACTAATACTGACTCATGGGATTAATTACTAGATGTATGTTTAGATTTACGCTTCAGCAATATCTCACGTGAACGTTTTTAGAAATATTTTTATAAAATGTTTTGGAAAAAGTTTACTCGTATTTTTATAAGATGCTTTATTCCTTTTCAAATAAAGTCTTCCGCTGTGAATGTCAAATATCATGTATGTTAACAACCAGAGTACTACGGGGTGTTACAGCGGTGGTAGTTGTGGAGGTGGTGACGGTGGCATGGTAGTAGTGATGGGTGGAGGTGGTGGTGATGGTGGCGGTGGCATCATGGTGGTGAGGGGTGGTGACGACGACACTAGTGGTACGACGATGGTGGCGGTGGTCGTGTCGGGATGATGATGGTGTTGATGATGATAGTAAAGGTGGAAAGTGATTGAGAGAGATAAGTGATTGTCATTTTGTGCCCGGAAACAAAAAGAAGAAAATTTCTGATTCTTTTTTCTGTTCCACAGTACAAAAATTAAACCGGTTCATCCCGGGAACAAAAAAATAAATCGATTTTGTCAAACGAGTTTTCTATCCATTTCTATTCTCGGGAACAGAAATTAAAAAAAAAAAAATTTCAGTAAGGTTGTCATGCACACCCTTATCATGCACACCTTAAATAACTCTTTTGAGGAAGTTATACAATAAATTAAAACAATGTGAATATTAATAAAAATCATAAAAAATTTCTTTTTCCTTTTCCGTGGACATGTTAAAAATGTAGTTAATTTTAATGTATGTTTGAAGTTTTATCTTAAAAGAAAGGGGAATCATATTGTAACAACCAAGTTGTGTTACTAACATGTTATTACCAATCAATCTCATCGTTAGATCGATTATGTTGATCCAACGGTTATATTTATTTTCATCTTTGTATGATTATGATTTCCCAAATTTAAAGTGAAAACATTAAATATGGAAAATCATAACCATACAAAGGTGGAAATAAATATAAAGTATTAAATTTGGGAAATTATTACCCTACAAAGATGGAAATAAATATAACCGTTGGATAAACATAATCGATCTAATGGTGAGATTGATTGGTAGTAACATGATAGTAACACAACTTGGTTGTTACAATATCATTCCCCAAAGAAAATGAAAAATACATGGACTAAGAATAGATAATACAAGTTTCCAAAAAAAGAAAAAAAAGAATAGATGATACATTTTGAATGTTATCATTAAAAAAATGGAATAACCAAGATCAACATCCCTTATCTCCCAATATTTAAGTTGACGTTCGATAATACTAATAAAATATGGGGAGGAATTGTTTACAAATTTTTTTTACAAATTACACTAAGTCTGACTAGTCATACACTCTTGATTGAAGTATGACTGGTCAGACATAGTGTAGTTTGCAAGAATTTATAAACAAAAAATTTGTGAATACAGTCTTTTCCATAAAATATAGGGAAAAACTATTCTCCAGCTACAGGAGATGAATTTACTTTTCCACAAAACATTGATTCTTGAGCTTTGTTTTTTTATTTACTATTATGTGGATCCCATTGCATGATTGTGAGAGTGATATAAGGCATCTCCTTTTCCTTGTCTGTTGATGGAGATTAATAAAGTCCTAAAATATAAGATTAGGAGTGACAATAATAATAAAGAAAAATAAATAAAGAAACGTATCAACACGAGATACGTTATATCATTATGAGGTCGTTTGGTTAAGCTTTTTTTAAAAGTAACTTTTACCACTTTCTTATTTTAAAAGTACTTTTTATAAAAGTTAAAGCTATTTATATTTTTATAAAAATATTTAGTTTTTGAAAAAAATATTTGGCTTTTGACTTCTGCTTTTCTGATAAATTAAAATTTTAACTTCTGAAAAAGTAGGTTTTTAACTTTTTTTGTGACTTCTCCTTTTTTTTAAAGAAGACATCCAAATGAACTAAAAATGAAAAGTGTTTTTTTTCTTGAAAAAAAGCAGCTTTAGAAGGAAAAAAAGCTCATCCAAACGGGCCCTATGTCTCCAATAAATTGAAGGGAAAAATAATCTTTTAAAGGATGGTTTTTTTAAGGAAGAGAAAGACATAAATAGTTAAGGAGAGAGAAAAAAAACCAAACTCTATTTTTTCTATGATTTATCTATTAAAAGATATAACTTTATATCCTCTAAAAGGATACACATTTTTTCCTGAATTGAATGTTAGGAATTGACAAAATGCATTAATGCTTCTTAAAGAGAAAATTTGACGAGAGCATTTCTGCTGCAAATCCATGAAGGAGAAGAAACAAACTGAATGAAAATCAAAATCCAAACCCATTACCAAAGTCTGTTCTAAGACTATGGTTCCTTATTTGGTCATGTATAGTGGGTTGCATTCAGATTTTAAATAAATTTGGTGGTGCAAGCAAAAAGGTTGGCCCAACACCAATGTAAGAGGTGATTGGAAGCAAAAGGAAGGGAATAAGAGATTTTTTTAAGGGGTTCGTTTCTACATCTTTTACGCCAATTTAACTAGATTTGGTGACAACAAGATTCATTAAAATTCATCTTAAAAAATTACATCAAATGTAAATACAACTCTAGATCAAAAAAAGAAAGAAAAGAAATTATAGCTTATTTCGAAATTGGGCCAGTTCGTTAATTGATCGAGTAGTCCTTCGTGTGGGAGGGCCTCTTCAAACATATGGGTCCTAGTATCCTTGAGCTGGTTTCTGACCCGTTAGTGTTGGGGTCTAACCCTCAATAAACAATCAAATTGTTTAATGTATAATATGAGCTACATAAACAATCAATGCAGTTACAATCATGTTTATGGATTTAGTTCTCTACCTGTTTTTGGCGAATTAGCATGCATGTTACCATAGCTAGTAAAACAAGAAATCCTGGCGAGAAGTTTCGCTCTCATATGCATATTGTTATGCAATTCCTCGTATTATCCAACATCATTTCACTACATCGTCAACTATAACTTATGCTTAGTTGTCACTCTTTTTATTTACAATTGTGTTATATCTTAAAATTAGGTTATTAGTTACCGAAGTTTATCCTATGGTTAGCAGACTAATAACAATTTTTTTTGTTAATAATCAATAATTAATTCATCGATATCTAACATTTCTGGTTCTGTTTTCTTTTCCTAATTTAATTTCAGTTCAAAGTGCTCAATAATGAAAAAAAAGACCCAGTTAACATAATCATCACATCATCCTTATCATGCCATTATAGTTTTCAATGGTCCAATATTAGGGGTGTAAATAAGCCGATTGGCTTGTTAAAGACTCAAGACTTGACTTACTTTAAATTTGTCTTGACCTAACTTGTTTAATAAATAGAACGAGTTCAAACTTTAAAAAAAACTTGTTTAGCAAACAAGTCCAAGCCTAATTTAATGAGACTTGGCTTGAAAGCCCATGAGCTGGTCCAATATATTATTATAATAAATAATATATTTTTATGTCACTAATTTATTAATCCTATTTTTATATCAAATTGCTCATATGAAGATGCTCATGGACTTTGGGACAAGTGCTAAGTTTTCCTAGAGTAGCATGAGGTCTGGTAGCAGTGCTAATAGGTAGTTCTTTTTTTCTTTGGTTAGGTGCTGTCAGTGGATATTAATTATTAACCTCTTTATTCCAATTTGAGGATGAGAATGATGGTGACATGAGATGAGATACAATTGTTTGTCGGGTTTGTTTGGTTATTTTAATAAAAGTCACAGTAGCTGTTTTTTTTTTTTAATATTACAAACTGTTATCACTGAAAAATTCAAAGGTTAGTCTATATCACATACTTTTCTTAAAATATTCTTCCCCCACATTATCTATTTCATGAGCTAGATCAATGTTTAAAAAGAAATTGCGAAACTCATTATTTGATCTTAAAATATATATGGACTGAGTGAATTTTATGATTGTTTTTTCTCTGACGAAGGAATACAGAATTTGATGCATTTATAGTCCTAACATTTGGACATATGTGAGTTTGGAAAAATACATTTTATAATTATAAATGAATCAAGTCAAACCTTTAATTTTTTATAAATAAGTTAAGCCAAGCCTAGAATTTAGCTCGTACCAAACTAATGAGCCAAGTCAAGCTCAAAATATTTTTCATAGACTTAGCTCGACTCAGCTCATTTACATCCCTAACCAATATCATTAGAAACATTATACGTGATTTTAACAAATATTCAAGGGGCAAGTAATCACATTTATATTAGTGTAAACCATTGTGACACAATGACAAACGACTCATATGCGTTTTTATTTTACAGAAGAAGTATCAACCAATGAAAAGCCAAATCTTACCCACAAATTAAATAAGGATAAGGTAGTGTTTGGTAGAAGATTTATTTTGAAATTGATGGGAAAGTGTAAGTGGATATTGAAAAATACCACGTTTGGTTTAGGTTTTTTTAAAAAATACTAGGTAAATAGGATAGATGGAGAAATGACTTTTGTGTTGATTTTTGGATGAAATTCACTGTTACAGAATACCACTTGAGATGTGGTATTTTGAGATAACTGAGGAAGTGAAAAAACAGGTGCGAAGTTTCTCTCGAACATATATTTTGCAAATTTAAATAAATTTCCCTGGTAATATTTCGGTCAACCAAACAACTTTTTTTACATTTTCCTATCAAACTCACTTTCCAACCATTTCCCTAGTAATTACATTTCCTTAGTATTCAAAAAATTTCTCCTCAATCAAACGCACCCTAAGCAAATCTATAAACACTATCTAACTCGAATTGGGACTTGTACGATTCATGTCAAGCTTATTTGCAAAAACAAAACCAATGCACATTCTTTCTCTGCTTAATTGCTATTTGATCTCTCTTTAATATGTTAACTCAACACTTACCAGTCATTAAGACATTAACATTCAAAAGCAACAAAGGCATATATATATATATGCTTGTTGTGCTAGTTCTAGCTATTTAATTGAATTATGTTTCATTTCATGGAAGATTAGCTAGGCTATCCTCAATTGGGAAAGATAGTTATGACTACATGCATATGAATTGAATTAAAGCATTACGGCTTGTTATGCGCTACAATGTTAAGATTACTTTGAAAAACAAAACACACACAACATAATGATTTATTTCTAATTTATTTATATTTTATAACTTAATTGTTTTATTCCAATGCTACTTATAAATATTTTGCATACACAATCATTTAATTGGTTTTACTAAATTTTTAATTAATTATCCAAGTGTTGAGATATATATTCCCACATTGATTGTGTAGGCAACTAATGTGGTCTTTATAAGGCCTTGGGCACTCCTACCCTTTGAGCTAGCTTTTGGGGTGGTGTATCCTAAGGTTCTTTACATGGTATCAGAGCTTGAGTGACTATAAGATCACAAGTTTGATCCTCACGGCTTCCCACTTTCAAGTGGAATTAAAATAAAAAAACACAAAAAGGTAAACCAAAAATTGAGCATGTGCAATTCCACGCTTCTAGCCCAAAGGGCTCTTGCGTGAGGGGGCGTGTTGAGATATATAGTCCCACATTGATTGTGTGGGCAACTAATCTGACCTTTATAAGGTCTTGGACACTCCCATCCTTTGAACTAGCTTTTGGGGTGGTGTATCCCAAGGTTCTTTACATGGCATCAAAGCCTCACCGTCCCCCACTTAAAAGTGGAATTAAAATAAAAAGCACAAAAAGATAAACCAAAAATTAGGCCTGTGCAATTTTCACACTTCTAGCCTAAAGGGCTCTTGCGTAAGGGGGCGTGTTGAGATATATAGTCCCACATTGATTGTGTGGGCAACTAATGTGGCCTTTATAAGGCCTTGGGCACTCTTACCATTTGAGCTAGCTTTTGGGATGTGTATCCCAAGGTTCTTTACACTAATATCAGGTTTTATGGCGATGCAACTAACGGGATAGTGAGTTCGATTCGAATCATAACTCTTGAAAAGGATAGAGAGACTCAAATTTAAAATCTAATTTTTTGGATCTGTAAGTGTACAGTTTTGCATGATTATGAAAATAAAATCATATTTTAGTTTAGGGGGTCTTATTATAATCCATCCATCATTAACATCTTTTTCTTTAATTTAGTCTTCTGGTATTATTGGAATTACAAAATTGTTGTTCGTAGTTATAGCTGGATACACGGGAAGGATGTCTTTTTTCATCTGGGAAAACGATAGCTAAATACCATTTATTTATTTATTTATTAATACACTTACATTATGGTTCTCATCTCACCTCATCCTAGGCAATTAAATGGCTCGCACCGACATAAATGGAGCCATCTAGCAGTTGCATTAATAGTTTAATACTATCGGAAGTGGAACATTGCATAGAAACAAACCTACTCACCAGTTTTATATATATTTTGATAAGGTTTTCAAAATAATAACATACAAATTACAAATCAATATTGGATATTTCTTTAACTGTTTTTAGGACTTGAAAGAGACATAGAACCAGAAATTAATTTTGGGGTTAGAATGTTATGACTAACCCAGCTTTAGTAGTTGATAGTACTTTTGATTTGCGAATAATTAATGAATTGGACGAAGAATGCCTTTAATAGCAGTCAATAATAGTTGCCAGTGTTATTACTTCTTTTTATAATTAGAAACGCCAAAAGGCTTAGTTAGACAAAAACGTGATGCCAGCTACAAAAGAAATTAAAGTAACCCCACCTACATGAAAATGAAAGTCAACATTTTATGAGGGTACACCAAACCGCATCAATTTTTGTTTCTTCTTACTACCAAGAAAAATGTTTGTTTCTTCTTTGGCTGAGACTCCTAAAACTGAAAAAAAGAACAAATGTAGAATGATGCTATTTGCACAATTGCTCTCTATATTTGTATGCAATCATAATACACCAATAATAACCACTGCTACCGTATTGTCATGGGAAGAAAAAGCAAAGACAGAACTACTAAAAGGAAAAGGCCAATTGGAAATGTATCACACGCTGTTGAAAAAGTATATGAATGAAATGCACTCATACATTAGGCATTTCACATGTATTTTATAACTTTTACAATTTTATACCTATAATTAAATGAGATATTATTTATGTGGTTGAAATATATGCACTTATAAGCAACACTTGTTTTACTTTAATTCTTATAAAAAGAAATTCAATTTAATTTCTATACATATAATTATTTTCAATTCATTCTTTGTTGCCTATGATTGTTATAACTCTCGAAATTATAACAAATTAAAATATAAGAATCAAATTAAAAATAGCGTGATATATAATAATTAGGAATATTATATTTTTTGTTCCTACGCGTAATAATTAATTTCAAGTTGATCTGTAACTCCATGTAATCTCACAATATTACAACAATAATAAATGACGGGAACGGCAATAAAAATAATTGTACATATAAAAATTAAATATCCTATATAAAGATGAACAATATATTTTAACCATACGGTTTTGTATTAAGTCTTCCTTGGGTTGATGAATTATTGGTTTCTACCACCCTTTATTCTTATGAAAGAGTTTTCCCTTTTTTTAGTCTTTTAAAACTTAATTTTAATAATATAAATATCTTGACACAAATAATACCTTTTACATAGTACATTAATTTGACACATTTTCTAGAACATTACTCCATCATTATTAATAAAAGCTAATATGCGTACACATTTACCATTTACCATTTACATTTACCTATATACATAGTACATTAATTTGGCCCATTAACTACAAAATACTTCATTATTATTCATAAAAGCTTATATGCGTACCCATTTACACTCTTTTTTTTTTGTTTATTGAGAAAAAGGCAAAGAATGCGTCTAATGTACAGATCAGCTCATCACCTTTATATAGTACATTAATTTGACACACTAGCTATATATAACATTACATCATTATTATCAATATAAAAGCTAATATGCGCTTCCCTTGACCTCTTTTTTTTTTTTTTTTAATTTGAGAAAAAGGAATAGAAAAAAGGCAAAATTATGAGACCACAAATATGAAATATCATGTCACATGGAAGCAACCCCTTAAACCCCACAAGACAAGGGTATCACGAACATAATTCAGAAAAGACGCGCATACAAGATAAAAATTTGTCGTCGCGGGAATAATAAACTGAAGGATATTGCTATTGTCATCCACAACGCAAGTGAGGTAATGGGTCTACAGCACATGCAAACGAACTAGTATGGCGCATAATGGAGTACTAGCCTTCTTTCAAATATATATATATATATATATATATATATATATATATATATATATATAAAAGTTTTTTTAATAACAAAAATTGCTGATATTTGGTAACGTTCTAGGGGCATATTTTTTTCTCAGGAAGATAAACCATATTCAAAGAAGAGACAATAATTAAAAGGTTTAAATTTTATTGCGTTATATGAAATAAAATTATTTATTACACATAAAAATATACGAAAAAATATTTATATTTTTTAATATATACTTTTTTTTATTATACTCATATAAAAATAAGTACATCGCATTTAAAGAAAAGAATGAGAAAAAGTTAACGAAATCCATTCACTTTTATAAATGTGACATAGAAAAAGTTTTTAAAAGCACAAATATTAAACCTAAAAATATAAGAGGTTGGATTTTTTTTTTTTATGTTTTCTTCACATAATTTCATATGAACCCCAAATATATAAAAATATATGGGATTAGACTTTTCTCTTTCTCTCTTTTCTCATCGTTTGACTTCATATAAGTCCTATATGAATAAATGATATATATTTTTTATACATAAAATTTTTTTAGGTGAAATTAAATGCTAATATCCCAATAAGTACAAGCTAGACCTCGAGAATTTACGAGAGAGATACCTAGGGGCTGTTTGGTATGGGGTTTTTGAATGAAATGATGAGAAAGTGGGGTGAGGGAAATAAAATTACCTATAAGAAAAAGTAAAATAATCTAGGGATATTTTTTCTCCATGAATCCCCTTTTCTACTATATATTGCTAAAAAACTTTCCTCTCTCACATATGGTATTCTTTTTTTCTTATTAAGAGACAAAAACAGTTTAACACTTATAAGACTAAAATGCCGTTAACAATATTCAAAATGATGGGTACTTTGGTCATTTTAGTTTAAATTCTTATCAATATTTTACCATCAACCAAATATAACGTTAGTAAAATTAACTCAATTTTTCCGATAAAATTTTGACCTACCAAACACTTTTTCATAACTTACCCGAAGAAAAATGTTTCTCACTATATTCTTGGAAATATTTTTTTCTCGGTGAAAAAAAATATCTCTTATACTAAAGGCTCACCTATTGTCTACCAATAAGGTCCCACATTCATAAGATACGTGTCAAATCCTTAACGTAACTGTGCCTACTTTTGTTTCATAGATGATAAATTTTAAACCCAATGGGTTTACTTCTTAGGTCAGGGAATATTCAGATTATTTTTATTTTAAAGAAAAAAAAATTGAGACTTCAAATTTCAAATTTGCCACTGTTTAACACTTTTTAAGTGAAAGCAAACAGTAATTGTGAATGGAGCTCGACAGAATGATGATGTTCTTCATTGCAACACTTCCCAGTTCTTGTTTTTTACTTTAGCTTTGTTGCTATAAATGTTGCAGTTGTAAAGTTGAAGTCTTGAAGCAATAAATTATCATCGATTGAAAAAAAGCAATTTCCTTTTGTAGTTCTTCTCACTCTCTCAAGTCTCAAGAGACTGAGAAACAGTCCAAAAATCAAAACAAAACAAAATTAGTAAAATACATTAGTGTAGAATTTTCAGTATTTGGTACTAATACTCCTACTAGTAGAAGAATCACAGACAAGCACAATGGTCGTAGGTGCAGAGTTTTAGATCAGATTCTGAGTTACACATAAGAGAACCCCATACCTCACTTTCTTTCTTACCTTTTTCAAAACTCTCCGTTCATTCAGTTCTTGCGTGAAGAAGCTATGGAAACTAACTCGGTTTCCAAGCTTCTAATACTTCTCTTCATGGCCTTGTTTGTGGGTTGTGAGCTGATTCATTGCAGTGTCACGTATGATAGAAAAGCCATTGTCATCAATGGCCAAAGGAGAATCCTCATCTCTGGCTCCATTCACTACCCCAGAAGCACCCCTGAAGTATGTGTCTCTTTTTTTCCTTCACTTTTTGCTTTTCTCATGTGAGTTTTGTGTTTGAAATGTGTGTTGCTGTAGATGTGGGAGGATCTAATTCAGAAAGCCAAACATGGAGGCCTAGATGTTATCGACACTTATGTTTTCTGGAATGTTCATGAACCATCTCCTCGCAATGTACTATTCTGGATCTTCGTTTGTTTCAATTTTATCCTTTTGCAGATCAATTTCTCAAGTCCCCACCTCACATTTGTTGTTGTTGTTATTTTTATGATGTTGGGTTGCAGTACAATTTTGAAGGAAGATACGATCTCGTACGGTTCATTAAGACAGTGCAGAAAGTGGGGCTTTATGTCCATCTTCGCATTGGACCTTATGTATGCGCTGAGTGGAACTTTGGGTACATGCAGCTTCACCTTTCCTTTGTGGAGTTTTTTTTTTTTTTCTTCTAAAATATAGTCTTTGTTATATACATAAAATTTATTGTTTTGATTTCTTAATATGAATGCTTATTGTGATTCTCAATCACATTCTTTAATGGTATAGAGGATTTCCTGTTTGGTTGAAGTATGTTCCTGGCATCAGCTTCAGAACAGATAATGGCCCTTTCAAGGTTTAACTAATTTCATTTCTATATTCTGTCTTATGAGTCTCTCTGCTAACTAAACCTTGAACAGTAAATAATGAAATTCACGTTACCTTTTTTTTAGGTGGCAATGCAAGGTTTTACTCAGAAAATTGTTCAGATGATGAAGAGTGAAAAGCTATTTCAATCTCAGGGTGGTCCAATCATTCTTTCTCAGGTGGGTAGTTCCTTTCACTTTTTGGCATAACTGAAGTTTATATTAAAAAATTGTCTTCCATAAGGATGTTGCATGGGAACAAGCTCCTGACTGAATTCTTAATGTTTCCAGATCAAAAATAGATCTAGGACTCACAAAAATTCATACTAAAAAATCACCATTTTCAAGATAAAATCTTAACTTGGTCTCAACTTGTGTTGTAATTTCTAGATTGAGAATGAGTATGGACCAGAAAGAAAGGCACTGGGAGCTGCTGGTCATGCATACATGAACTGGGCTGCAAAAATGGCTGTTGGATTGGGTACTGGAGTACCATGGGTGATGTGCAAGGAAGATGATGCTCCAGATCCTGTGGTGAGCCATCTCAAGATCTTGGCTGGCTTACTCATTTGCTTGAGTTGTTAACCGATTACTGGGGTTCGACTTCAATTAGTGTTTAGCTGTTTCTTTAAGTTCATCATCATCATTGATGTTTATTATGGGTTGAATATGATGCATCCAATTATTTCCAACAGATAAATACATGTAATGGTTTTTACTGTGATGATTTCTCTCCAAATAAACCATACAAGCCTAGCCTTTGGACTGAGAATTGGAGTGGCTGGTAAGCTATGTCTAGTATTGTTTTTGGATTTGGTTTAGAAGACTTTAAATCCTGTTATCTGAATTATTTACCCTTTTATTCTTCTTCTCACTTTTTCCTATTCCCTTTGATCATTAGGTTTACAGAATTTGGTGGCCCAATTTACCAGCGACCAGTTGAGGATCTAGCATTTGCAGTTGCTCGTTTCATACAGAAGGGTGGCTCATATATGAATTATTACATGGTTGGTGGTCACCTTCAATGATTTATTTCTCAAATAAACAAAACATGCGTTGCCTTAATTTAAAAATATGAATGTTACTCATGTGATTAATGACAATTGATAGTACCATGGAGGAACTAATTTTGGACGATCAGCTGGTGGCCCATTCATTACTACAAGTTATGACTATGATGCTCCAATTGATGAATACGGTCAGATAATTATGCTTTCAAAACATTCTGAAAAGATTCTTTGATTATTTTATTTGCACCTTGAGTTCATTAGGCATCTAACCAGAGCATTGTAGCTATAATTTACTGAGCTATAAATTCTTTTTTTATTTTTTGATGACAACCAAACCTATGATATAGTGCCCCATAATAATTCAAGAAACTATAGATGCATATGGCCTTTGAGTCAAATTGATTGTTGTACTATTTCCTTATCTTCCAGGTATATATCAGAATTGGCACCTAGTCTTGTTTCACCTGTTTAAAGACTTATAGTTTTGTCTTATATTTTGTTCCATCCTCACCCATATTAGCAACTTGTAATTCTGTCCTTTACTGTGTTCAGGTTTGATCAGGCAACCTAAATATGATCATTTGAAGGACCTTCATAAAGCTATCAAGTTATGTGAACATGCTTTGGTTTCTTCAGATCCTAAAGTTACATCAATAGGAACGTATCAGCAGGTCAGTTACCTCTGATACAAAGCACTACATCTTTCTAGTTTTGTACTTCTTTAAGGTAAACTACCTTCATAGTGGCAACAATGATCCATGTTTTGTTATCTTTCAGGCTCATGTATTCTCTTCAGGAAGCAGAACATGTGCAGCTTTTCTAGCAAACTATCATTCAAATTCTGGTGCTAGAGTGATCTTCAATAACAGACACTATGACTTGCCTCCTTGGTCCATAAGCATCCTCCCTGATTGTACAACAGATGTATTCAACACTGCAAGAGTAAGAATACTTAAATGGGCCTTTTATGCTATCTTGATTAAGTGTGATGGAAGCTCTTGTTGTCCCATCATTGTTGCCTTTTGCATCAAGTTATTAATTTGAATTGTAATGCCTTCATGAAGGTGAGGGTTCAACCTTCACATATACAAATGTTGCCTAGCCATTCCAAGTTGTTCTCATGGGAGACCTATGATGAAGACATATCTTCTCTTGAGGAAAGTTCCACCATAACTGCTTCTGGACTTTTAGAACAGTTGAACACTACCAGAGACACTAGTGACTATCTATGGTACATAACCAGGTAAGTTACTTGATAAAACATTATCTTACATCTCAGTTTTCAGCAGTTAAAATCTTATTTTTTCTTGTTTGCATTCCACAGTTTTGACATAAGTTCATCAGAATCGTTTCTTCGAGGAGGAAACAAGCCTAGCATTAGTGTGCATTCTGAAGGAGATGCTGTCCATGTGTTTATTAACGGTCAATTTTCAGGTATGTAGTTAAACATGGTAGTTCTTATGTTTGCACACTGATCTAATCAAAACAAGTTTAACCAAAATGAGATGGTTCCTATTTACCTTTACAGGCTCTGCTTTTGGGACAAGGGAACAAAGAAGTTGCACATTTAATGGCCCTGTCAACCTACGCGCTGGAACTAACAAAATAGCACTTCTCAGCGTAGCTGTTGGATTACCGGTTAGTTCCTTGCTTGTAACTCCAACATGAACTTGATCATCCCTTTTTCGTTGCTAGTTATTGATTGCTTTTGCTCTTTCCTTTCTTTTTTTCCTAGAATGGTGGAATCCATTTTGAAACATGGAAGACAGGAATCACAGGTCCAGTTTTGCTCCATGGTCTTGACCACGGACAGAAAGATTTGTCTTGGCAGAAATGGTCATACAAGGTATGATACACACAACTATAGCTTCTTTATACATAGGATTTATCAAATATAAGACATTTTCTAATTATTTTATCTCCACTAATAGGTTGGTTTAAAAGGAGAGGCTATGGATTTGGTGTCTCCCAATGGGGTCTCATCTGTTGACTGGGTCAAAGAATCTCTAGCTACCAAAAGCCAGCCACAATTGAAATGGCACAAGGTAAGAACAGTTAAATGGTTTATAATATAACAACATCTACTGAAGTCTATAAGGAGAAGCTTACCATCAACTTGGAATTTTTAGGCTTATTTCAATGCACCGGATGGAAATGAACCATTGGCTTTGGACCTGGGCAATATGGGAAAAGGTCAAGTATGGATCAATGGACAGAGCATAGGAAGATATTGGATGGCTTATGCAAAGGGTAACTGTAATTCTTGCAGCTATGCTGGGACATTCCGGCCTTTAAAGTGCCAAATTGGTTGTGGACAACCTACCCAACGATGGTACTACTTTTCTGTTAAAGTTTTAGCTTCAACATTACTTCCTTATCCTCAGAAAAATGTTACTCACTAGTCTGTTTGTGTCACAAAATTACACAACCCTCTGCGCAGAGCCATTGTATTTTGTGCAGTGTGTCAGACAATATCTTGTGTAGAGTAATACAGTAGTGTAAGGAGGGGTGTGCTATTTTGTATATTTGATTTTGATTATGTGGTTATCATTACTCTATATTTATATATGAGTACTGATAATGAGACAACCATTTACAACAAAAATGCACACTGTTGAATGTTTTAAGGGTCACCAAAATTTCTTCAATTGTAAGCCCTTGTCATGAATGTTGGACCACGGAAGAGTAAACTAACCCATTTTCTGTTTGGAATTTTGTAGGTATCATGTTCCAAGGTCCTGGTTAAAACCAACAAAGAACTTGATAGTAGTTTTTGAGGAATTAGGTGGGAATCCTTGGAAAATATCTCTGCTAAAGAGGACAGTACATACTCCAACAGCTAGTGAACCCATTTCAAAGAACTGAAAGAACATGAATATAAGTAACCAAATGGTGATTGTCATGGCAGCATGCAGTGTAGCGTATAGTTATGAAGAATAAGAAATTGTATGTCCACTTGGGAAGTTTGCTGGCTTCCATTGGCATTGGTTGATAATATTGAGAGAATAAGTTATGATTGATATAAAAGGTGTGGCCAAGGTAATTATAGTTTTTTATTTTATTTGGACTTGAGTATCAATATATCAACCTGTAAGAGAGAAAATTACAAAATTCATATGATAATGCTATCCATTTGGTTGCTAATCTCCATTTAATCTTATATTTTATTGCTAATATCCATTTGAAGTTCAACAATGCAACAATTTATTTTCATGTAAACCGATGTTCCGCAAACTCCATACCAATACTGAAAACATGCAAACTGACTAGTAAATGATAACATATTATTCTAGAATTTCATATGATACTTCAGGAAGCAGCAGCACTAGCATTAGTTGCATGCTTTGCTATTGTCAGTTGCAACTCTTCCTTCTTAGCACCCACAACCTTGTCCACTAGCTTGCCTTCTTTCAAGAACAGAAAGGTTGGCATGTCAGGAGGGTTCATGAGAAGCCCATAACGGAGACCATTACCAATGGGGCAAAGTGGAATATCAAGTGAGTTTCACATCATGTTTCAACCCAAAACCTGGACGTGACACATAAAAAATTATAACATTGGCATAGCCTCAATGGCCCATTCCTCAGCAACAGTCTAACAACATCAAGTATTAGTAAATTGCAAATAAATAATCTGCATAGGTTTTAAGATTAGATATAAATAAAATAATATGATACCGTAGATTCAGATATGCTTTACCTTCAGTTCTTCCACATCCACCTTGAGGAAGAGAACTTCGGGTGTCTTTTTAGCAAGCTCTGCCAGAATTGGGGCAATGAAACGGCATGGACTACACCACGAAGCAGTAAAATGACCACAATTTATTTAATGTAAATGTAATTTACTTTAAGGTAGAATATTGTTTTGCATAAAACAAATTGAGGGGGTGGTAAAAAGATAAAATCATGGGACGTCATATTTAATATGGTACAACTATATAAAGCGGGTTTGTCCATTCCGCATGTGTATAAATCTTGTGCGTTTGTGATGAGAATGCTAACTACAAAAATGAAGCTTTAAAGAGGCACATGTAAAAATTTAATTAAGAGCATAAAAATCTTCCAAAGCAAATAACCATAAAGAAGGGAGCACTTAACAATTATGTGTTGATAATTTCCAAAACAAATTAAAAAAAAAAAAATAAGTATACCCACCCCACCCAAATTAATTCCTAAAAAATATGTCAGCAGATACATTAGTTCCGTTAAAACTCACCTGATTTATTAGTAATCAGTATTATATTATTTTTATGTTTTTTTGGGTAAACATATTAGTTTTTATTTGGGATAAAGGTGGCAATTAAAGGTGTTAACGGGCCAAGCCGAGTCAAGCTTTAGTCTTAAAGGTTAAATATGTGTTTAAATGTGTCAGACTGACCAAACTTTTTACTTGTTATAAATATACTTATCGGCTTGTGGCCTGACTTATTTCAACAACATCAACATCAACAACACCTTTATCCCAAATTAATTGGGGTCGGTGGTAGATGAACCCACATGAAAGATACAAAACGGTTGAAAAAAAGTTAAAAAAAATAAAAAAAATAAAAAAAAGTAAAAAAGTAAAAAAGCCAAAAATAAATAAATAAAAATAAACAAATAAAATAAAAATATAAAATAAGATAAAATAAAATAACAATATAGGTATATATAAATAAATAAAAGTAAAAAAAAAAGGGACAAGAAGAAGTGGGGGAAATGAAGGAAAAAAGGACTAAAAAGGGACCATCTGGAACATAGGAATAACAACGGGTCTAACCCTCCACCATACTTATAGCTTTTCTCCATTCCGTTCTAAGACATACTGTCCGCCAATCTATATCCCACTCCATTAAATCTTGTTTTACTACTTTTCCCCAAGTAAGCTTCGGCCTACCTCTGCCTCTTTTTGTGTTGAGCTCTTGGTAACAAACTTCTGTTCTTACAGGAGCATCCATGGGTCTTCTCATCACGTGCCCAAACCACCTCAATCTATGTTCTCTCATCTTCTCGGCTACCGGTACTACTCCGACCTTTCGTCGAATATCTTCATTTCTTATCTTATCCATCCTTGTGTAACCACACATCCACCTTAACATCCTCATCTCTTCTACTCCCATCTTATGCTCATGTTGCCTATGTGCTGGCCAGCATTCTGCTCCATATAGCATTGCCGGTCTTACTGCCGTTTTATAGAATTTTCCTTTTAACTTCAGGGGGATTTTGCGGTCACACAAAAATGCAGATGCACTGCGCCATTTCATCCACCCTGCTCTGATTCTATGATTTACATCCTCATCAATCTCTCCACCGTTTTGTAAAATGGAGCCCAAGTATTTAAAAGCATCTTTTTTGGGTACCTCTTGACCATTTAGATGCACAGGTTCTTGGTCCTCATCTCGTACGAGAGAAAACTCACACTTCAGATACTCAGTCTTGCTTCGACTTAATGTGAATCCTCTGGATTCCAATGTGCTTCTCCACAATTCAAGTTTTCTATTAACACCCTCCTTGCTCTCATCAATAAGCGCAATATCGTCTGCAAAAAGCATACACCATGGCACTTCCTCTTGAATATCTTTTGTTAGTTCATCCATAACTAAGGCAAATAGGTAAGGACTTAGAGCCGACCCTTGGTGTACACCTACCGTGATAGGAAAATAACTTGATGATCCGTTACAAGCTTTTACACATGTAGTAGCCCCATCATAATATAGAACAAAATCATTCAAAAAGTATGTTTAACCAATAAAATGAGTTGAAATAGATTGAAGAGAAAGAGAGAGCTATTATAAGTAGTATAAAATATATATAAAAAAAATACTAGGTCAGCCTGAGAGGCTCTAAAGCCGAGCTTTTGAATTGAAATCTAAGGTCTTTTTATTAAATGAACTTTTGTACAAGTTCAAACTTAATACAAATAATCAATTTTAAACATGTAAACTCAAGCGTTCGCGAATCGAGTTAAAAGGCCATTGACAATAATGTTGATTATATAGCTCCAGAAAAAAGATTAAGATTCTTTCTTAATTACGAATCAAGGAAATTTTTTGCATTCTAAAAGAGTAACCTATCTGCCATCAATTTCTTTGAACAAATTTAGAAGTTTACTTCATTTGAAAAAAAACCGAGTTGGTATCACAATTTAAGAGGCGCAAGTTGCGTAACATCAGAAAGGTGCGTAAGTCTATTTATTCTGACAAAGCCTGTGCTAGTGAGTGAGTCTGCATCTATGAAACAGTATGTTACAAAAATACTATAATATACAAAAATTGAACAATTTATAAATGAAAAAATATTTCTCCAGCAGTTATTTCCTACAATTTCAAATTTATATTATTTTGAGAATTAGGAGAATTAATCAAGGATGTTCTAAAAAAGTTATTTATTTTATAAATTTTAGCAAAACATCATTTTTTAATTTCCCAATAAGGTAATTTTTGATATGTTGTAGATAATTTATCTCCTATGGTATAGGAAACATAAACCCATTCATAAAACCTTACCTGGCTAAGGGACTTATAATTTTGCAAGCCACGCAGATTAATAGTCATAAAACCAAAGGAGAAAATGAGATACTCTTTGTTCCGGATGGCCCAAGCACTAGAGCGGCCCAGTTACTCAGGCCCAATCCTCAGCCTTCTTCTGCGTCAGCCCTTAGGGCTGACGTGGACCCTCACGATCTCCAAGGCTGCAACACGTCCAAAAGATACACCAAAATGTCTCACTTTGGGACATTAACCGCTAAAGGCAGTCGCCATAAGCACTGCAAAGGAATCTGCCCCTTTGCGCAGTGCTGACATCGCCTGATGCAGTGGGTGCAGCGCTGCCATTGTAGCAGCGCCAACCGCGCCTAACACTGCCATCAGGGGAACACATCCCAAGGAGGGCTGACCCCCACCTCACCAACTCACACCATTTTCCTTATAAATAGCCCTCATGGGCACAACAGGAAGGAGATCTTTATGTACTGAATTTATGCCCATTTACTCTTAAGTCATACCCTTACTATTTGTCTACCATTGATATCTGCTTGCTTGTTCTTGGAATAATACCTTCTAGCCTGGTCATTACCTCAGCTAGAGGTACCATCCATACAACAACATTACCCTCAAAGGGTACATAGTGGGCTCACAAAACCAAACGGTACATTGGCGTCGTCTGTGGGAAAAGGCAAACTTCTATTCCCATTCTCTTACCCAAAGATCCATTTGACGGGTCATTTCCTCTTACTAACAAACAACCGCCAGACGCTTTTTACAACTCTACATGGTTGTCACCACCAGGAGAGCGGAGCACGCCAGGGCCATGACGCCAGAAGGACACGTACAGACAGTACAACCAAGCTCCCCTCCCTCCATGCATTCGGCCCCAGCCGAGTGGGCCGCTGGAGAAGTCCAACCTCCTGTACTACAGACCATAGGCCCACAGCTGCCAACGAATGATCCTAGGATCGCCCGACAACATCATCAAGCACCCATGTGCGAGACGCAGGGAGAAAATATAGTCCTAAACCAGCCACCTCCCCCCGGAGTCCATTTTGGAATGCCATTTCCAGCAGTTGTCCCACGACATGCCTATCTCACCTGTCCTCCGTTACCAGCCCAAAGTCAACCACTGCCGGTATACCATGACCACCAGATACCCATGGTCGCCCCATACCTTCCTAGGCCATACACGCCTAACGTGGCTTTTCCTTTTCAACTACCTCACCAAGCTGGTTTCCCTTTCCATGGCTACGCCATGCAACCCCATAACGCAGCCGTTCCACAACCTCAGGCATCTTGCCCGAATCCTAACCAACAACCATATGATGCTCAACAAGCTTTCCACCAAGCCCCAGCCCTCTCCTACTCTGTTGAAGCCCCACAAATGCCTCGTCCACAACGAGAACATATCAGAGTAACGCCTGCCCACACGTCAGGGCGTAACAAGCCTTTGACCGATAGCTTGAGGCTAACTCCCATACCCCTGGGGTTCAAAGGTCCCTCTAACATCACCACATACGTTTGCGATACCGATCCATTTGAGTGGATCCAGAAATTCGAAGCAGCAATGACACTCCACGGCGAAACGGATTTACTCATGTGCCGAACTTTCCCAACATTGTTGGGAGGGAGAGCCCTTACCTGGTACACCACCCTGCCTACAGGCAGCATTACGTCATGGGACGATTTGGCAAGCAAGTTTCAATCCCATTTTGCAACCAGTCGCCCCGTACCCAAATCCGTGCACACCCTTGAAAAAGTCCGACAGCTCTCTGGCGAGACCCTCCGGTCCTTCCTAGATCGTTTTGATAAAGAGGCCTTGCAAGTGCAAGGCCTAGACCCCAAAGTACAGGTACATATACTCTTGTCAGGCTTGCGACAAGGAGAGTTCGCTTACGAGCTCGCACGACATGAAATTACTGACTTAGAGGAAGTCAAGAAAAAGACGCAGGAATTTATGAGAATTGAAGAATACAAAAGGAGTCGAGCTAATGACTCCCACTGTCAAGAAAAGGCGATCGCCAAGGGAAGGAGTCATGATGATGAAAGTAGGAAAGGATACCAAGCATCCAGCCGTTCCGCCCGCCATTCTGGGCGGGACACATCCGAACGACGGTCACACACTGTCTTACAAACATATTACAAAGAGGATCCCAAAAGCAACCAAAGGCCCCAGCAACCAAGCAAAGAGGTTGCACCATACTGCAAGTTTCATCGTAGTAGTGGCCACAACACAGAGGATTGCAGGCGCCTCAAGGATGAGATTGACGAACTCATCAAAGACGGTACACAAAAAAGCGGAGGAGATAATGCTCGCCCCTCCAGATCAGGCAGGCGATACCGCGACCGAAGCAAGTCGCCAGAAAGAAGAAAAACCAATCAGGTCAACGCTCGGTCCCGCCAAGAACGAGGCCAAAGAGAAGACTCGCCTCAAAGAACCAGAACACAGACAAGCCCGAGCCAAGGAGGGAGGCGTGTTGAAGAAGAAGACTCCGCAACAATCAAGCACGAAGTAATTAATATGATCTCTGGAGGTTTAAGCGGCGGGGGCGAAACGTCTAACGCTAGGAAGAAGCATCTAAAACAATGCCTGGCGATTGCAGGAAAGGTGATCAGCAAAGATAAAGGGCACCATGGCTCAGCCAAGCCAAACATAGTTTGGGACAGTAGCGAGTTGGGGGACGTTCTCCCCGGGCACGACGAACCACCTGTCATCCAAGCGATAATCGCCAATTACGGCGTCAACCGTGTATTTGTTGACCACGGCAGCTCAGCCGATATTTTATTCTTGCCATGTCTCAAAGCATTAGGGTTCACAATTAACGATTTAACTCCTGTCGCAGGTGAACTTTCAGGTTTCAATGCTACCACCACCAAGCCTTTGGGGGTGATAAACTTGCGTCTCTCGCTTGGAACGCCGCCAACATCACGATCTGCAGACATCCAATTCCTAGTCCTGGATACACCATCCGCTTACAACGCCATCCTAGGCAGGAAGATGTTTGCAGCCTTTGAGGCGAGCATCTCCCACCCCCACCTGGCAATGAAGTTCATAGCCAGAGATAATAACATAGCTACTATACGAGGAGATCAAATTGTTGCCCGAAGTTGTTACAACATCTCTCTGCGCCCAATGACAAAGATTACCTTCAAAAAAGAACCGACACCCCAGCAGAAAGAGACATCCCCAGCTGAAGGAAATCCCGACAGGAGGAGGAACGAGCACAACCAGTGCTTCTTGGTAGATTTTGACGCCAGGGACGATCCTAGAGTTGAGCACGCCAGACCTACGCCTGACAGAGCATTAGAACACGTGGTGTTGGGCGGGGCGGATCACCAGACGACAACAATCAGGGCAACAATTGAACCCGAAGTAAAAAGAAAGCTGATACAGTTGTTAAAAGCAAATAAAGATTTGTTCGCTTGGAAACCGTCTGATATGCCAGGTATCGACCCAAACATATGCTGCCACCGTTTGTCGATGGACCCTAAAGCAAAACCAGTTGCGCAAAAAGAGAGGAAGTTTGGCTTTGATCGCCAGAAGGTCATCGATGAAGAAATCAAAAGACTCCACGACGCCGGGTTCATCAGGGAAATCAAGTACACAACTTGGTTGTCCAATCCAGTGTTGGTAAAGAAATCAAACGGCGCGTGGAGAATGTGCGTTGACTACACAGATCTTAACAAGGTCTGCCCCAAGGACGCCTATCCTTTCCCAAGCATCGACCAGCTGGTTGACAACGCCTCTGGTTTCCAGATGTTGTCCTTCATGGACGCGTATTCAGGCTATAATCAGATTCCATTGTTAGAGGAAGATCAAGACAAAACAGAGTTCATTACTCAGAACGCCAATTATTGTTACACGATGATGATGAATGAGGTATTCAGAGACTTGATCGACAATTGTATAGAAGTTTACATTGATGACATGATAGCCAAATCAAAAATGGCAGACCAAAATTTAGCAGATCTCCAAGGCGTTTTCCAAAGACTGCAAAAATTTAACATGCGCCTCAACCCCAGCAAGTGCGCTTTCGGTGTTCCCGCGGGAAAATTCCTTGGCTTCATGCTCACGGAGCGAGGCATAGAGGTCAACCCAGACAAGTGCAAGGCGGTCATCGAAATGCGAAGCCCGCAAACAATCAAGGAAGTTCAACAGCTAACGGGAAGATTGGTAGCCCTCGCCCATTTTTTTGGCAAACTCAGCACACAAGTCCCTCCCCCTATTCGGGTTGTTAAAAAAGGGGACCACCTTTCGATGGTCAGAAGAATGCGAGAGCTCCTTTCAGGAGTTCAAAAGGGCTCTCTCATGCCCACCAGTACTTTCCAAACCCGACCACGGAGAAATGTTGTACTTATACCTCGCCGTCGGATCTGAGGCAATCAGCGCGGCCCTAGTCAAGGAGTCAAAGGAAGGACAAAAGCCTGTCTATTTTATCAGCAAAGTCTTACAAGGAGAGGAACTCCGGTACCAGCAAGTTGAGAATGTAGCATTAACACTCATCTTCGCTGCAAGGTGTTTAAGGCCGTACTTCCAGTGCCATCCAATCACTGTCAGAACAAATCAGCCAATTCGACAAGTGTTACATAAGCCAGACCTTGCTGGAAGAATGATGTCTTGGGCGATAGAACTATCAGAATACCAGATCGCCTACGAACCAAGAACGGCCATTAAGGCCCAAGCCTTGACAAACTTCATCGCCGAGATGACTCCAAACCCCCATCCTGAGAAGCATGCAACTGAAACGCCTTCAGCTGGTAACTGGAAGTTGTACGTTGATGGCTCTTCGAACGCCAAAGGATCGAGCGCGGGAATGATAGTTGAAAACCCATATGGAGTAACACTCGAACATTCTCTGACTTTTGATTTCAACGCCACAAATAATCAGGCGGAATATGAGGCCATGATAGCAGGACTGCTCCAAGCAAAAGAAATACAGGCAGAATATGAGGCCATAATTAGGCGGAATATGAGGCCATGATAGCAGGACTGACTCCAAACTGGTAGCTTTCCAGATCTCAGGCGAATACCAAACCAAAGGACCATTAATGTGCAGGTACTTAGAGAAGGTAAAAGAGTTGATTGGAATTTTTGAAGCTGTTGAAGTAGAGCATATAAGGCGAGCTGAAAATACACGGGCAGATATGCTCGCCAAGCTGGCAAGCACCAAAAGCCCAGGGAACAACAGATCGGTAATCCAGCACAACATGCCAAGCCCGTGCATCGTAATGAGCATTTCTAACCCCCCAGAGGACGCCACTGAGGAAACCTGGACAACGCCT
>NW_026896583.1:0-23803 GCF_033153095.1 Gastrolobium bilobum
CGCAAAATTTCACAAACTCCTGAACATCTCTGCGTACTGTTTTCCAGGTATAAAACGTGCATACGCGGGATAAGGTGCGACAGACTCCAGCATGTCCTCCTATGGGTGAAGAGTGGAATTCTTGCAGCAAACTGGGGATCAAGGAAGATTTTTCGGGAATAAATATACGGCCTCTATGTAGCAGTAGACCATTTTGAATATCCCAGTTCCCCTTTTTCCTTTGGATGACTGTATTTCCCCTATTATTTTTGTAGCATAGGTATCGCTGTGTAGCTCCTTCTGTAATACGGAAACATAGTGAGTTTGTGGTGTGGAGAGTGATGTGAGGTGCGCAGAGGGGGACCCAATATCCCCTGGTAGTTGTCGAGATAGGCCATCTGCGGCTGCATTAGTAATACCCGATTTAAAAGTGATCGTAAAATTATACCCCAGTAACTTTGCCAGTATGACGAAACTGGATCCTAAGAGGTATTGACGCCATTTACTCATTGCCGACGTAATAGCATACATCTCCCTTATATAAGTTGATTGAGTTTGCATGCGTGGGGAGAGTTTCTTACTAAAATATGCGACTGCCTTTCCATCTTGGAGCAATACTGCTCCTATACCTGTTCCTGATGCATCTGTCTCAATTATAAATTGCTTTTTAAAATCAGGCAGAATGAGAATCGGTGCTTCAGTAAGGCACTTTTTTAATTCTAGAAAGGCCTTGTTAGCTTCTTCTGTCCAATAAAATTTGCCCTTTGTGAGGAGGTCAGTGATTGGAGAAGCTATTTTTGCATACCCTTTAATAAATTTGCGATAGTATCCTGAAAGCCCTAGGAATGCGCGTACCTGAGTGACCGTAGTGGGAGTGGGCCAATCTGAAACGGCGATGACCTTATCTGGGTCAGGTGCGACGCCTGCACTAGAGACAATGTGTCCCAAGAACTGAATAGAGGATGTTGCAAATGCACATTTGGAGAGTTTTGCATATAATTTGTGCTTCCTCAAAATTTCCAGGACTTGATGTAAATGATTGATGTGCGTTTGTAATGTGGGGCTGAACACTAAGATGTCATCAAAGAATATGACCACAAAACGTCGTAAGATTGGTGCAAAAACATCATTCATTGTTGCTTGAAAGGTGGAAGGAGCATTCGACAGCCCAAATGGAAGAACCATAAATTCAAAGTGGCCGTGGTGTGTCCGGAATGCTGTCTTATGAATATCCTCGGAGTGCATGCGAATTTGGTGATAACCTGATCGGAGATCAAGTTTTGAGAAAATTGTTGCCCCGTGAAGTTCGTCCAACAATTCATCCACGGTTGGTATAGGAAATTGATCTCTGACAGTGATTGCATTTAAGGCTCTGTAATCCACACAAAATCGCCAAGTACCGTCTTTCTTTTTCACCAATAGGACAGGAGAACTGAATGGGGATTGGCTAGGACGAATGATTCCTGCTGATAGCATTTCCTGACATAATTTTTCAATTTCGCTCTTTTGGAAATGTGGGTAGCGGTAGGGTCTAACTTGGATAGGTTTTGTGTTAGGGAGTAAATGGATATGGTGGTTATATGGACGGTGTGGTGGTAAGGTGTTGGGAATGGTAAACACATCATTGTAGGTGGAGAGTAATTTTTGGATGTCAGGGACAATATGGTGGTGTTCTGTGTCGTGTGTTTGTGGGGTGTTTGGTGGGGCAGAGTGAGAACTGTTGAAACACATGAGGCATGAAGTGTATGCATCAGTGACCATAAGTTTATTCAACTTTGCAGATGAGATAAGTATTGGGTGGTCAGGACGGTGTCCGTGAAGTTGAATGTTGGTGCCTTGATGGTCAAATGTCATGAGCAATTGGCTATAGTCGGTAAGAATTGGTCCCAAGGTGCTGAGCCATTGAACCCCTAGGACAATATCTGTACCCTTTAACTCCAAAGCGTATAACTCAACGGAAAATGAATGAGACTGCAGCATTAGAGGTACTTCCTTGCAATATGCCTGACATTGAAGCCCCTCACCATTGCCTACCTGCACAGTAAACGGCTCTAAAGACTGCAAAACCAATCCCAAATAAGTGGCCATTTTATGCGTGATAAAATTATGAGTGCTGCCTCCGTCAATTAGAACCTGAACTGGTTTGCCAAATATCGTTCCTGTTAAACGAAAAGATCGTGGAGAATAATGGCCAAATAAGGCGTTCAAACTGATCTCAGAAAAGGGATTAGAAATCTTATCTATAATTGGAGATTCTGTGTGTTCTTCAGAGTCGGCTGGGGGTGGTTCATCTTCGATGCCATCAAAATAGAGCAAGGTGGCTTTTCCTTTGCATTTATGGCCAAACACGTATTTTTCATCACAATTGTAGCAAAGCCCTTTTTCTCTTTTATGTTGCATTGCTTCTGGTGAAAGTCTTTTAATAGGAAGTGGGGATGTTGTGGGTGAATGTTTGGTGGTGGTGGATGGATTGGCTGATGTATTTGGTGTGAACGGTGGACGTGGTGTCCACTGTCGTTGGGTTTTGTACCCTGTATTGGAGTCTGTGTGCTGGTCCTCATATATTTTTGCCAGTGAAAATGCAGCATGGATATCGTGAGGGCGTTGAATTAATACTTGGCTGCGAATGTTCGGTTTGAGACCAGCGACGAATAGTGCTCGTTTGAGTGTAGGAGAAAGGCCTGGGACCCTGCTGGCTATGACTTCAAAACTAGCTTGGAACTCACTAACCGTCGTTTGTTGTCGAAGGTTGGCAAGGCAGACTGCCGGATCTTCAAACTCCGATGGTCCAAAACGCCTTTGCGCCGCCACTACGAACGCGGCCCAATTGGGAATTAACCCATCATTAAAAAGTCCTTGGAACCAAGAATTTGCTGGTTTGTCAAGGTTGAAGGATGCAACTAACACGCGTTCTGCCTCGGGTATCTGATAGAATTCAAAATATCTATTGGCCTGAAAAATCCAATCAGTGGGATCGCCGTCTGCAAACCTCGGAAAAGTGATTTTCGTTGGTTGTGTACGATTAATGCCTGTGTGGTTTGGCTGAGATTTGTAGGGACTTGAGCCGAGAACCCCCGATCCGTTGGACTGATTTTCCAGAATTCGATTGATGTCCTGGCGGAGTATCGCAAAATGTTGATTCTGCTGGTTTTGCGATTGCTGCAATTGTGCTTGCGAGTCCTGTAATGCCAATTGTTGTTGTTCACGTACGAGTTCTGCTGCCTCGAGTTGTTTTTCCAGCGTTTCTATGCGCTGAGTCATTTCACGCATGCGTGTGTTCTCCGCCATGTGGGAGTGAGATCAGATGAAAGCACCAATGAAGGGAAACTTCTTAGGATTAAGTGAGAGGAGAGGAATTTAGGAAGAAGAATTGCGATCAAAATATTCCATGAATTTTATTGATCTTTCCAGGATTTTTATAATAAAATAAAATAACAACCTAATGGCTAAGGATACCACTTACTAACTAATTACTGGAAATTAAAATAACAAATTGAAGATAAGGATATCTTAAGGGTTGATCCTATCTGCAACTAACTAACAAACTGATAATTGCATAATTATTAAATAAGAAAATAAAGACTCCTAGTTAATAAAGCTTAATCATAATCTTGAAGATGGGCCGGTGCTTTTGTCATTCGTTTGGGCCTCTCATTAACTGGGCTTGCTACAGTAACCAATCCAAGCTTTGAGACGCCCCATAACTACTGATTTTGCTCATGATAATCCATTAATATGTTCTTCACCAATAATGTCAAATATATATGTTTTTTTTTTGGTGCTAAAATATAATTAAGTTTAATCATAGACATGTTGGAGAAATATAATAAAAAAAATTAATATGACAACTTCAATTTTTTGTGTCGAATTGATTCTTTCCAATAATTTTAATTTATTAATTATGTGAGTCATTAACAAATAAAATTGATAATTAAGATTCAACATATATCTTATTCCCGTGTAAAATAATTTTATCTTCTTATATATATATATATATATATATATATATATATATATATATATATATATAGGGATATAGGGATATGATTCTTTGACACCGGTGTTAAATTTAAAGTTTGACACCTCATATGAGAGCCTTTAGATCAAAAAAGATCAACGACTCTGATTTGTAAGCATATGACACCCTTGACACCGGTGTCTTTATATATATATATATATATATATATATATATATATATATATATATATATATTATATATATATATATATAAGAAGGTTATACTTACAACCTATTTTTGCTTACAACCTTTTACAACCATATCTTAATCGTTGATTTTCGTCAAACAACGGTTATTATTTATTGCAAATTAAATATTAATTAATGAGTATGATTTGCGAAAATAATAACCGTTGATTGACGGAAATCAACGGTTAAGATATAGTTGTAAACAAAAATAGGTTGTAAGTATAACATTTCCCATATATATATATATATATATATATATATATATATATATATATATGGTAAAATTATTTCTGCAACCGCTTTACGTACAACAAGTCAATGACAGGTGTACAATCATTTCTACAGCCGCTTTACGTACAACAACGACATGTGTATGGTTATGGTTTTCCATATTTAATGTTTTCATCCTTTATATGGTTATGATTTCCCGCATTTAATGTTTTCAAGTATATATATGGCAAGTATTTGATTGCTTACGTACAGGAACTGCAGAAATGTAAACCCCTATATATATATATAAAGAGTTCGCTTTTTCTGCAGTTACTGCGGATAAGTTATCTGTTGTAAGCCCAATACAACGTCGTTTTGGGGCGGAAATCATGATATTTTTGTAATTTTAATTTATTTCAGGGTTATTTTAGTCTTTATAATTACAATTTTTTAATTTTTCAATCCCAAAACGATATTGTTTTGGGAGTAAATGCAGATAACTTATCTGCATTAACTGCAGAAATATTTTCTAATATATAAATACATATTTGGGCTTTACTATTCTGCGTAGAGAGAAATTTTCTCCCAGTAACTCATCATATTGCGTGCTAATATTTTTTTTTCACTATATAAACCCCATATGATTTTTTTTTTGTCACTCACCGAAGATAATGACTCTCCCGCAACAGGAGAGTCATTTATCCCTATATTTGTTTATTTTTTTTTTATTTTTCTCATTTCAAATCACAGAAATTTTTTCTCTTATTCATACTTCTATTTTTGTATTTGTTTTTATGTAAAGGGGTTCCATCATTTGTTCCTGTGCAAGAAACAAGTTTTTTTTTTAGGTGAAAAAGAGAGAAATAAAATCCTATATTTGTATATATAAATTACAAAACCTGTCTATGATATGCAAATATTTAGGATTTGTTTGATTGTGTTATGATATTTTTTGTTCTTAAAACTATTTTTTTTTATTTTTTTGTTTAAAAATTTAAAAGTTAAAACACAAAACAAAAATAACTCAGACATATTGTAACATCCCGGGCGCTGACGAGGGCAGGGAGTGATCGTCGGTGCGAAAGGGCATGGTGCGAAAAGGCACAAACAAGGAGTGGCTCTTGGCAGGCTTCTCGGGACAGGGTACATGAATGAATCGAATCAACACCGGAAAGAGAAGGGATTCCAGAGACTGTTCTGGTATGGGACGGTACAATTGGGAATGACTTATAAGAATTAATTGACACTACCTATACTAACAACATACATCTACTTTTCGGTAGCCCGGAACGGAAGAACTCCATAGTTAAGCGTGCTTGACTTGGAGCAATTCTGGGATGGGTGACCTTATGAGAAGTTTTCCCGGGAAGTGTGCGAGTGAGGACAAAGCATGCTGAAAAGTCTCGTGTTAGTGTGTGGGGATAGTGGTTGATCCTTGTAAGTTGCCAGACGTTACAAAGTGGTATCAGAGCAGAGCCTCTCTTCCAGTACGGTGTGGTTCGAGGACAAACCAGGCGGAAGCTGGTGGGCATGTAACATATCGGGCGCTGACGAGGGCGGGGAGTGATCGCCGGTGCGAAAGGGCACAAACAAGGAGCGGCTCTTGGCAGGCTTCTAGGGACGGGGTTACATGAATGAATCGAATCAACACCGGAAAGAGAAGGGATTCCAGAGACTGTGCTGGTATGAGACGGTACAATTGGGAATGACTTATAAGAATTAATTGGCACTACCTATAAGATGCACCTACTTTTCGGTAGCCCGGAACAGAAGAACTCCATAGTTAAGCGTGCTTGACTTGGAGCAATTATGGGATGAGTGACCTTCTGGGAAGTTTTCCCGGAAAATATGCGAGTGAGGACAAAGCACGCTGTAAAGTCTCATGTTAGTGTGTGGGGACAATGGTTGATCCTTGCAAGTTGCTAGGCGTTACACATATTCTCTAAATTTGATTCTAAAAGTAAAAAAAAGTTATAACTTTTTATTTTTATTTTTTACAAAATAGGTCTTATTATATATATATTTTTGAAAACTTTTAAAAACAATATTCAAAGAGAGCCTTGATTTTGATTCGAGTTTTTTTTTTATGATATTTAAATTGATTCATTATTTTATAACTAGTGAATTTCATAATTATTTAAACTTTGAACCCTTTTGAATATGGGAGAATAGCTTACCAAGCTATTCTCCTGTTGTGAGACATAAAAATTATTCCTTTTAATTTTTTAATATATTTGTAAGAAAAAAAAGATGGCCCACATGTGTCCGTGTCTGTTGCATTAGTAGAAAGACTTTCTGCAAGAGAAGATCTATAATTCCCTTTGAATATTGTTTGAATCCAACTTCTTGAAATAGAGTCTTGATTCCAATTTACTTCCCAGTTCCCATAGCTTAAGACGTAAGCGAGGACGTCATCATTATTGTCATTATTTACTTGATAAAATTGCATTTGTCTTTTCTCATTTGCCATTTGATTTTTTGATTAAGAAGAATTAGCAAAACTTATTAATAATTAGGCTACGGCACATTTCACGTAAAAGTATAATATTTGTGAAAATTTTAATGTCTATATAAATATTTATTAGGTAATATATATATATATATATATATATATATATATATATATACATATATAATCTCTTTTCATTTATAATATTTTTTAACCAAATTTTAACAATTTAATTTCAGACAATCTGATAATTATAATTTATTAATAAATATAACCCAATAAATTATAATTATCAGATTGACAAAAATTTCTATTTATTTAATTATAAGAAATTATGAGCGAATATATATATATATATATATATATATATATATATATTATATATATATATATATATATGTACGCTCGTTTTAATGATTTCATTAAAATGCTTAATTGTTGACTCCGAAATGCATAATGTAATGTAATTTGTCTCTTATCAATAAGTGTTACTTTAATATATGTATGCTCGTTTTAATGATTTTACATTAAAATGCTTAATTGTTGACTACGAAATGCATAATAATGTAATGTAATTTGTCTCTTATCAATAAGTGTTACTTTAAAAATATATGGTATTAAATTAAGAGATTAATATTTTTCATATTGCATAAAATAAATTCTCTTATATATATATATATATATATATATATATATATATATATATATATATATATATATATATAGAGGATTCATGTAGAATCATATAAAAAGAAGAGAAGAAAAATATAGATTTTATATATTTTTATGCATATATAAAAAATAAAATTATTTTAATATAACAACCTTTAATCCCTTAGATTAATGACCATGATTTTGCCAAAGAAAAAAACAGAAGCGGAAAATGACAGCTCACATTGCACTCAAGTTATTTGATATCGGCTATCAAAAAAAAAAAAAAAAAGCTATTTGATATCCTTATGATTTCAGGGTGTGAATATTAAATTCATTTTTTTTTTTTGATAACAATTAAATTCATTTTTAGGAAATAGAGTTGTTGGTTTAATGATAAGTGTTGTCAATTATAACTCACATGTTCTAGAATCAAATTCGTATTTTTTAAGTATTTTGTCCAAACTTTCACGAAATCGATTTTTTAAAAAAATTGATGTCGGGTTAACATTGCTTAAATCCAGTTTAGGACCGATTCACTAATTTCATATCTGATCAAATACATAACTAGTCTAACACTTAAATTGAACCGATTTGAAATCTGATTTATGGGTCAACCAATCAAACTAGTCGATCGGGTCCATTTTTATAATACTCACCCTTTTATTAATACTTATATCACTGGAAGTGTTCAATTTTTAGATTAATTTTTGTTTATATCTTTTCGGGTTGCTAATAGCTTTGATTAATTATGACTATTCAACACCAACAACTTTTTAGACTTAATTTTTTTTTTTTTAAAAGAAAAGATAACTTATTTCCCCAATTCAAAGGATATCATAATATAAAAAGGGGTTCGCTTTTTCTGCAGTTACTGCAGATAAGTTATCTGCAGTAAGCTAATACGATGTCGTTTTGGGACGAAAATCATGGTATTTTTGTAATTTTAATTTATTTCAGGGTTATAATAGTCTTTATATTTATAATTTTTTAAGATTCCAATACCAAAACGACGTCGTTTTGATAATAAATGCAGATAACTTATCTGCATTAACTGCAGAAATATTTTTCCATATAAAAAAATATACAAAAATCACAATACCTGAATACATGATGAATTTCTTATCCGGGGACGTAGCCACATGGTGCTTGTAATGATACAGAGAAATTTGAATTGACCCTTTAGAGTTATATATTTTTTCTTTGACTCCCCCATTTTATTTATATTATAGGTGTGTCAATTTGATTGGGTCATTTCGACTGATCATTTGAATTCGTCTAAGTGAGCTAATTAAGTCAATTTTGCAGACTATAATGAGTTAATTATTACTCAAAAGATAAATTATTAATGTAATTAACCTTTCAAGATTAGAAAAATAAAAATAAGAGAATGAAGCATTTCTTTTACTATTCTTCAAATAAATGTTGGTAGATTGTGTATTTTATTATACTTACCCAATTCAGAGTATCATTTACTTTTATTTTTTTGCATTTTTTCATTTACATAATCAGATTTTTAAAAAAAATTATTTTATATACTTTATTTGTTTAAATTATATTAATTTTTTTAATTAATTTATATTAATATTTCATCTTTAATCATTACTCGAAAATAAAAAATATTTATAATTTTTGCTGGACAGAAAAATTTATTTCAAATTAATACTTAGATAAACTTAATTTTTTTATTAATATAGTAATTAATTACGATAATTTAAAATTATGACTTGATCCAACCAGCTGCATGTCAGCCTATGTCAAGTTGGGTTAAATTAATTAGGCCGAAAATACAATTTATTTTGTACTTTAATTTTTTTTGACACCGACTAACCTAAATTAGAATGAACAAAAGTTATTTAACTTTAATGTCATTAACTCAACTCATGCATGTATTTTATCAAATTATTTAAGTAGATCATGCATGATCGTCAGGTCCCGCGACTTGCTAAAGCTTCTTGAACAGGAGGACCATTCAGAAACAGGAATATTATATAGAAGGTATTTGATTTTTTTTATTAAAATATACTTTTAATGATAATTATAAAAAGTAACATTATTTTTATTCTATTCCTTTTTTTAATTTTGTGAATAAAATAGTAAAATAGTGGTACAATATATCACAAATCATTTTCCATGAAAATCATTTCGAATGCGGTTGTTTTTCAACCAACAAAAATGCTTATATATAAATAATTACCTTTTTAATATATTTAATCCGCTTACCTTTTTTCTCCGTGCTTATTTTTAATACACGTACGTAGTTTTTCTTTTTTCCTTTTACTAGTGATCATCTAAACATTTGGAAAAAATATTTTTCTTTTTTAATCCACATATTCAAAAACTTATCTTTTTATAAATTATAAATTAGAACCAGTCTATTACAATTTATAAGATTGATGTTCCAATCGAAATGTGTAGCAAAAGATCCTAAATTCGGGCTCTGCTGATTGGCTGAATCAAATTATACATCACTTTCGTTAGGTCGTACTGTTGTCATAATGGGCATCTTAATTGGATTTAACTAGATTGCGGGGATGGAATAAAACTAGTATGTATGTATACAAGCTATAATAAATTACAATAATAAAAATAGTATTTATTTATTTTAATTATTTAAAGAAGAAAGTAATTAACTTTTTAATTTTTTCTTGATATATTTATGCTTTTAATTTTAATTTTATAATTTCCGTATTTGATTTTTTTAATTTATCTCTAAGTGTCTAAATTAAAAACTCATAACTTTATTGAAAAGTGCATGATCTGGTTGAGCTGTCTCAAGGAGGTCAGGTAACGCATAACTTTTTTATTCTAATAAAAACAAAAGAGTGTTTATAGATAATAGTATTGAATATCAATATCTTAAAGTGGCATAACATTTTTCTTTGTTTTGTCATTTCCGAGAAAATTAGAGAAACATATACAATGATCTTTTATATTAGTATGGCCCACATTACAATGCCTACATATAGGATATAGTGCAAGAAGATGGATACATGCATTGACAACATCGGTCTTAATTAAGTAGATATGGAGGTAGAGAATAGCATTAGAGGCAATGGCGACAAGGTCGAGAAAGAAGAGGAACTTGTCGATAAGAAGAGGAAGCAATATCGACGAGGAGGAATCAGAACATTACCTTTCATCCTTTGTGAGCCATCACAACTCTTTCTCATTATTTTACTTTTGTTTAACTTGCTAGCTAGCTTTTATAACTTCTGCAGATTCATTTCCTACTGAATCTCCTCATTCTTGACATTGTGTTGTTCAATCTATTTGTTGGTTGGACATGAGAGAAAGAGATTTTGAGTCATATATATTATATGAAGAGTGAAAAAATTAAACAGAAGATTAAAAAGTAAATCAGTGATGATGAATCTTTCTAATTTTAAGGATAGATAAATAAAAAATAAAAAATTCTTAAGACAAGTTAAAATCCAATGTCTGTTAGCTGTGACTGAGATTCTCTAACTGCCTAGCTAATGAGTGAAGATATTTCACACACAAAAAATGTTACACCATTTTTAAGCTTTGCTTATTTGGGAAAAAAGATGGTGAGATTTTGTGTTAAAAGGTGTATTTTTTAAAAACAAAATTATAAAAAAATAAAGTAGTGTAAGGACGTTATAAGTTTTTTGTTACCGCCTTTTATTAATTAATTGAAAATATAACAATTATGTTGCAGAAATGGTATTGTTCATTCCTGTAACTATTTTTTGGCTATGTACTCCGTAAAGTACATAGTTAAAAAAATAATTTTAATATTATATGTACTTTCTGAAATACATAGTTAAAAAATGAGTTGCAAGATGTATGTAACAGGACATCCGATGAACCCTTAATTAATTAGTATTATTAGAGAAGAGAATGAGTACTAACTACTAAGTTTGACTTGAAAATCCAGCCATTTCTTATATATATATATATATATATATATATATATATATATATATATATATTCCATATCTTCAACCTGCATAGCTCTCCCTTTACAATTTATGCATAAGATCGCTAAGAGTGGCGCAAAGAATATGACAATATGTAATGACCACAATTTCTGTATTAAAAGAACTACAAAAACTGTCTGTGCAGCACTGTCCACTGTCCATTTGAATATTCTCTAGTTGCATATGCTAGGAATTAATGCATCATTTGATGTGTGTTTTTAAAATGACAATGTCATGTGCTGAATCTTAACTATTCATTGACATATCAACATCAAAATTTTATAGATGTAATTCATAAAGTGAAAATTATCATTTTAATTGCAGATTTAACCAATAACATAATAATGTTGAAAAGAAACATAGAGGATGCATTCCCCATGTTCTGTGATCTGTATGAGCGAAGTTAATTTGGACTTGTTGGGTGTTGTGCATATATATGCAGCAAATGAATTATGTGATAGATTTGCGAGCGCTGGTTTTCATGCAAACATGATAAGCTACCTTACTCTAGAGCAAAACATGCCATTGGTATCGGCCTCCAACACTATCACCAACTTTGCAGGAGTATCTAACTTCACTCCTTTACTTGGTGCTTTCATTGCTGACTCCTATGCTGGCCGATTTTGGACCATCACTGTTGCTACTTTCATCTATGAACTGGTTTTTTATCCTCTCCTCTATCTTCTCTCTCTCCAATCTAATTCACTCTCTATCATAGTCAACTTTGGATATTACTCTCAATTTTAAAAAATTTCTTAGTTAAGTTTAAGATGTTAGAATAAACATCTACTTAGGGATATATAGTAAATTTGTAAAAAATTTAATTTTTTACTTTTTGTCTAAAAAACTGAGGCTGGTCATACTTATATCACTTCTTAATACCATCTCTATTACCATTGGATTAATAGAAAAGTTGAGTGGAAGGTTGCAAATGTTGGATCTAAATTTGATATTATGATTATAGATAATAAGTATAACCGGATTCAAAATCTTTAAAATATAGGTTATGTAATTTTAGCATGAATTAATAAAAAGAATGACGTTAGAAATGTAACTAATACCACCACTTACTACCATTCATTTTTTTTTTAATCTTGTTAATTAAGATTAAACTCAATTTAGTTTCTAATTTAGATTTTAAAACTCTAGAAGTTCAGACATATCTGATCTCTATGATCTCAATCTGAAACAGTTTTGAATCCAAATGAAAAGATTTGGGTGTGAGCCTTTTCCATTTTAATACTAAACCTAAATCTGCTATACTCTTCTGCTTGATACAGGGATTGGTTATTATAACTGTATCAGCTACTCAGCCCCATATGCACCCCCCACCATGCCCAACTCAAGTGAATTGTCAAGAAGCCACATCCTCACAGCTATGGATACTATACCTCTCTCTCCTCCTCATATCTCTTGGCACAGGTGGAATTAGACCTTGTGTTGTGCCCTTTACAGCTGACCAAATTGATATGACAAAAAAAAGTGTGGAATCTAGGAAGTGGAACCTCTTCAATTGGTACTATTTCTGCATGGGCTTGGCTTCTCTAAGTGCTTTAACCATTGTGGTTTACATTCAAGATCATATTGGTTGGGGCTGGGGCCTTGGGATTCCAACCATTGCCATGCTTATATCTCTCTTCTGCTTTGTGTTGGGCTCACCACTCTATACGACTGTGAAACCTGAAGGGAGCCCTTTAGTTCGTTTGGCCCAAGTAATTGTGGCATCTGTAAAGAAGAGGAAGGAAACCTTGCCAGAGGATCCCAAGCTTTTGTACCAAAATAGGGAGCTTGATGATGCTATTTCTTTGGAAGGAAGGCTTTTACACTCAGATCAATTTAGGTAAGTCTAAGTACAAAAATATTCGGTTCTTAATGTCCACCAAAAATATAGTTTTTGGTATAATCATTTACTAACACAATTCTAGGCTACAAGTGTTGGCTAGGTAAAACTCTCTGAATTATATGCTTAATAAAGTCCATTATAATTAATAATTTCACATTGATTGCATGAACTGATAAATTAGCAAGAACTAAGTAGATTTTACAAACCTTATTATATATGCAAGTATGTTGATAATTTCGTGGCTTAATTTGCATTTGCGCATGAGTTTATATGTGCAGATGGTTGGACAAGGCTGCAATAGTAACAGAGGAGGAGGCCAGAGATCCAAATGCACCACCAAAGTTATGGAAATTAAGCACTGTCCATAGAGTTGAAGAGTTAAAATCTCTCATTAGAATGCTTCCTATTTGGGCAACAGGAATTTTGCTCATGGCTTCGGTATCACACCAGCAGAGTTTTGTCATTCAACAAGCTCGCACAATGGATCGTAACCTCTCACACTCATTCCAAATTCCACCAGCTAGCATGTCTATTTTCAGTGTGGTAACTATGTTGGTAGGCATTATTCTATACGAACGCCTTTTTGTTCCCTTTGCTCGTAGGTTCAGTGGGAACCCTTCTGGAATCACATGCCTACAAAGAATGGGAGTAGGCTTTGTGATTAACATTATAGCCACATTAGTTTCAGCACTGGTTGAAATCAAAAGGAAAGCAGTTGCTTCCAAGTACCACTTATTGGATGATCCAAAAGCCATTATTCCTATTAGTGTGTTCTGGTTGGTACCACAGTATTGTCTGCATGGAGTGGCTGAAATTTTTGGGATTGTTGGGCATTTGGAATTTCTGTTTGATCAGTCACCTGAAACTATGAGAAGCAGTGCTACAGCTCTCTATTGCATAACTACAGCTATTGGGAACTTTGTTGGTACTTTAATTGTGTCACTAGTTCACAAGTATACTGGCAAGGAAAGGAATTGGCTACCTGATAGGAACCTCAATAGGGGTAGATTGGAGTACTATTACTTTCTTGTTAGCGGGATTCAAGTTATAAATCTCATTTATTATGTAATATGTGCTTGCTTTTACACTTATAAGCCCTTGGAAGATATTAGTGAGATAAACAAGCAAGATGACCAGGAACATGCCAATGAAAAAATAGCATCTGATGTTGTTGATTGAATGAAGAAGAGAGAATTTACAGAAGATGAATGGATTTAAATTTCTATTTTCTCCAATTATCTGAGTTGCCTCCATGCGTCGTTAGCTTATATATTCTGCATATATATAGGGTTAAAAAGTTTCTTCAAACTCGAGTTTAAACTGAAGTGATGGCATGTGATGATGTGATTGTGGTATACCTTTTTTCTAATATTGTCTATGTGAGGATATATATTTGACATAGGCTCTTCCCAATTCCCATGCATATATATAATATATCGTAATTCTAGAAATAATTTTATAAGATCCTAATAATGGTGATTATCATTGCTATTTTTTGTGCACTATCTTATTTAATAAGTGTAGTAGAGACCTCATTTTTTTATTTAAAAAAGACGAGGGCAAATCTCATTCTAGAAGGTTTTTCAATTTCGCTAGGTGAGTGAAAATCAATTATATGCGGCCTTACTTTGTACACTTGAATTGTGGTCTTTTATGTAAGGTCCGACCGTTTCAAGAATCAATAACTATTCCTATATATTAATATAGTGTGCTTTTTTTCCACTCGCACACTTCTTAAGAAAACTTCTCAGGAGGTCACCCATCCCAGAATTGCTCCAAGTTAAATACGCTTAACTATGAAGTTCTTCCGTTACGGGCTACTAGATGCATCTTATCAGTATAGGTAGTACCAATTAATTCTTATAAGCTATTCCAAACTATGTTGTCCCATACCAGCACAGTCTCTGGAATCCCTCTCTTTCGGATGTTGATTCGATTCATTCATGTACTCTAGCTGCAAGCACTTTGGACGTTACACTTTATTTATTAAAAAAAGAAAACCTTACCACTGTTTCAATATATATATATATTTTATATAGAATTATGTTTATCTCATTTTACCTGAGATAAACAACTTTCCTACACACAAAAAAAGGTTGGGTCCGATCCCATCATTCTTTTTTCTCTCTTCTCTTACCTGTGGGTCCCTCTTATAATTTTATTTCTACAATATGAGGTAACTATTTTTCTACAACATAAGAAAAGTATTTCCGTTTTTAATTATATATGTATATGAGAGCTAAAATTGTTTATTGATGTGTTTTTCATGCAAAAGGGTAACTTAGGAGAGCAAGAAGAAATTATCATCCGAAAATATTTGTTCGGGCACATGAATTTATAGGAATTTTCGCACAAATAAATACATAATGGTGGGATCCATGTGACTGCTCCAACAAATATTTGTTCGGACATCTTATGGAAATATGTTATATTTTAATTAATTTTTAAGGTTGTTCAACAACTTGTAGATATGGATGGAATTTTCGCATTATCCCATAATCCTCAATGAAAATTTGAACCAATCTTAGAAGAATTAAAATTAAAAACCACATTTACCTTTATAAGTATTTTAAATATTTATATAATAAGTAATCATAATTTTAAAATTAATCCACCATCTTGTTTAAATATAAATTAGAAAACATATTGATGATAAACATTAAATTAATATTTTCATGTTAAGTTAGAAATGATGTTTATAATTAGGCGAAGGAAACAATCGGAAAGGAATGGATAAAGTGAGCCTAAATTGGGAACAGTAACTATTTTGTCACATTTTTATAAAAAATATTGTGATATATAAAATCATTAAGCTTTTGGGTGAGGCTACATTAATAATTTTGTATATCTCAACACGTCCCCTCACCAGAGAGCCCACTAGGTTTGAAGGGTGGACAATGCATATATAGGCCCACCTACCTGTGTGAAGAAAGAAATTTTACTAGAAAGAAAGTAGGGGACGGTGAGGATCGAATCCGATACACCGAGACTGTGATACCATGTAAAGAACCAATTCAATCCAAAAACTTAAAATTTATTCAATAGTCACGCGAATAGTAACTCTTGAGATTGTAACTCTTCTCTAAGCTCTTGATCATCAAGATCTTCTTCTTCAAGCTCTTCTTCACACACTTCAAGTCTGAAGCAATCATTCTGATCAGTTGAGTTTTTCATAGCATCAAAAACATTGATGGTGATTTTCTCATCGTTCATCCTCAGCTCGAGCTTCCCTTGCTCGACATCAATCATGGCCCGAGCTGTGGCTAAGAATGGTCTGCCTAATAGAAGGGGTATTTCACTTTCTTCCTCCATGTATAGCACAATAAAATCAGCAGGGAAAATGAACTTGTCAACTTTAACAAGAACATCTTCTATGATTCCATTAGGTCTCCTCAAAGAACGGTCAGCAAGCTGTAGAGAGACCATAGTGGGCTTCAACTCAGAAATTCCCAATGATTTGCAGATTGACAATGGCATCAGATTGATGCTTGCTTCAAGATCGCATAGTGCTCGGCCAACATTGGTGTTGCCTATCGCAATCGGGATATTGAAACTCCCAGGATCGCGAAGCTTTGGTGGAAACTTCTTCTGTATAATGGCACTGCACTCCTCAATAAGTGCTACTGTCTCACATTCCTGCAACTTATGCTTTCTAGACAATAAATCTTTCATAAATTTAGCATAATTAGGCATGTTAGCTAAAGCTTCAGCAAAAGGAATATTTACTTGCAACTTTTTAAACATATTTAAAAACCTGGCATATTGTTGCTTCTGTGCTTGTTGCTTGAGCTTCATAGGATAAGGAAGTTTCTCAAAACGAGAGAAATCCATTGGCTGCTTCAGAGCTTCAACAACTTTCTCTTTTTCCCCCCCTTTGTCCTGCCTTGCAAGTTCTTCTTTCTCAGTTGCAAGCGTGTCTACCTCCTTTTCTTGTTCTGGCTCGATCACTGGTTTATCAACCTTCGCTTTCTGAACGCCTTTTTGCTTGTCTTGAGGAGTGATCACACTTACACTCCTGGTTACAATAGATTTGCAGTCTTCCTTAGGATTCACAATAGTATCTCCAGGAAACTGCCCTTGAGTTCTTTCAGCCAACTGCCTAGACAACTGGCCTATCTGACTCTCCAAGTTCCGGATGGAAGCATCCTGGTTCTTGTGGTAAGCCCTTGTCTCATTAATGTGATCATTAGTTGTCTTGGACAGTTGTATCATTGCTTTCTCCAACTCAGATGGCTCTTTTTGTGGCAGAGGAGGAGGTTGCAGATAGTTGTTGGATTTATAATCCAAGCCACTCCCTTGGTTCCTCCTTTGAAAGTTATTCCCTTGACCGCCATTCTGATTCCTTGGGTAACCTTGAGTATTCTGGGGAGGCCGTGGATCATACCAAATTCCATTGACCTGGAATGGTTCAACTTTATTAAGTGTAGGGCACTCATTAGTGTTATGCGACTCCTTGCAATACTCACAGTTAAATATATCAACCTTGGATGTTGAGAGCTGCATCTTGTCCAGCTTGGCATTCAAATTAGCCAATTGCTGGGAAATCACTTTGTTCTCAGCTAGTGATGCATCATTATTCCCCAATTGTAAAATTCCTTTCTTGGGCTGAATAGATGGGAATGCTGCTGCCATAGACGCATTCTCATTCCTTGCCATTAAATCCAGCAGCTCTAAAGTCTCATCTGTTGTCTTCTTTCCTATGGTGCCACCAGCTGCACCATTGACAATCATTCTGCATTCTGGCGTCATCCCATTATAGAAGACTCTGACCTTCTTTGTATCTGGCAAGTCATATTGTGGACACTTTCTGATCAGCTCCTGGTATCGAGTTCAGGCTGCACATAAAGTCTCTCCTGGTTGTTGGGTAAAATTGGTGATTTCATTCACCAACTTATTGTACTTTTCCATGGAAAAGTGTTCAGCAAAAAATTTAGCCGCCAAATCCTCCCATGTTCTGATGCTATTGGGAGCTTGTCGATCCAACCATTTGAGAGCTCTCCCGGTCAATGCAAACGGGAACAATCGGAGTCTGATCGCATCGTCTGACACTCTGTTGTGTTTAGTTGTATCACAGATCCTTAAAAATCTGTCTATGAAGTCATGAGGATCTTCATAGTCCTCTCCACCAAACTGCGTTTTCTCCACCAAGGTGATGAGTGCTGGCTGGATGTCATAATTATTAGCAGCAATCGGTGGTTTGACAATACTCGAGTTTGGCCTTGTGAATTGAGGAGCCAAAACTGATTCCATCAGCTCAGCTGCTGGTGGATTTTCTTCTGCCATCTCTGTTTCTACTTCAACGTGTAAAGTAGGATTTTCTGCTTCAGAATGTGAAGTAGAAGCCTCTGCTTGCCTCTTCCTTTTGGTATGTTGTCTTATCCTCTTTGCAGTCCTTTCTATCTCTGGATCGTAAATCAAAGTTGCAGGATCAACTGTACCACGCATAAACTAAAGCAAACAGATTAGTAACACAATGATCCAAGCAAGAAAATCAAAAGTTATAAATAACTTGGCGTAATCAATCCCTGGCAACGGCGCCAAAAACTTGATGCGTGAAATCGGCAAGTGCACCGATCGTACCAAGTAATAAAGAGTGAGTAGAGTATCGTCTCCACGAGGATTGAGGCACCTAAGTTGTTATAACTATTCCTCTCTTGTTGGATTAATCAAAATAGGTTGAGAATGATTGTAGTTCATGAAACAAACTAAAATAATTAAAGTAAAAATGTAAATGATTCCAAAAGTGTTTTCAGAATGCAAGAACAAAAGATTAAGGATTGGGAAAATATTTGAGAAAATATTGCGGTAAAGAGAAACAAACACCTTTCTGATTCCCACCTTGCAACTTGGATTACGTTTATATTTACCTATTCAATTGATCGAATAATTCATCATCTTTTATATGAGTAGTTAAGCCCTAATCCCTTAGTGACTGTAACCTTGTTAACTCTATTAGAATCCTAATCCCTTAGAAATTCCTTTTCGAGTTAACCCTTAGAATCAATGAACCTTTAACGTTCACTATTCATATAGCCTATCCCTAGTGCGTACATGAACAATTATCTTATTCTTTGTCAGGAATTAGAATTCCAACATCCCTATTGTAAACCCTAACCCTCGCAACCCTACTAGATTGATCAGTTCCAATAGAATTATAGAATGAAGAACAAGAAAAGATAAATGCAATTAAAATGGATAAACATAAATTTCAACCAAGGTACAAGGGGTTCACATCAAGGGTTGTGACCCTTACCACAATGATAAAACTAGCCAGACATGTTCATGTCTGACAAAATAACAATAAAAGAAAGTAGCATTTAAAACCTAGAAGAGAAAGGGAAGATGAAGATCTTCCGTCTTGATCGATCGAACCCTTGAATTTCCGAGAAGCTCCAAGGAATCTCTGCTCTATTTGTTGTTTTTCTCTCCTTGATTCTCCAAAAGTCCCTTTCCCTTATGTTTCTGATCCTTTTATTAGGTTTTGGGAAAACCTATTTCACTTTGCACTCTAATTGGGCCTTATTTTAGCTGATTCGCACTTAAAAATATATCGCCTGCGCACGGGGCGCCAAGCCTGGCGCCCCAAACTTGGGCGAAACAGAAGCTGAATCTGTAAACGGCGCCCCGGGCGCCAACTCTGGAGTGCCGCGCGCCAGTACCGCGCTCCGTGCGCGACCCAAACAGAAGCAAATCGTCGATAAAGCGCCCGGTGCGCCAGGTACCGAGCCCCGTGCGCCAGTTTGGCGCGTCGTGCGCCAACCTCTGCGCATCGTGCGCCAGATGGAAATTTGGTTTCTCCGTTTTTGCTCCTTTGTGCGGCGTTTCATGCTATTTAACATATAACTTGAGTGAGAGCATGATTGAGAAGGAATAATCAATATTTCTTGCATTTAATGACTATTTTCATACATTTATGATTAATTCCTTGCTTCTTTTAAGTTAGAAAACATCATCTGCTAGACTCACATCAGTCACCCATCCCAGAATTGCTCCAAATTAAATACGCTTAACTATGGAGTTCTTCCGTTACGGGCTACTAGATGCATCTTATCAATATAGGTAGTACCAATTAATTCTTATAAGCTATTCCAAACTATGTTGTCCCATACCAGCACAGTCTCTGGAATCCCTCTCTTTCGAATGTTGATTCGATTCATTCATGTACTCTAGCTGCAAGCACTTTGGACGTTACACTTTATTTATTAAAAAAAAAAACCTTACCACTGTTTCAATATATATATTTTATATAGAGTTATATTTATCTCATTTTACCTGAGATAAACAACTTTCCTACACACAAAAAAAGGTTGGGTTCGATCCCATCATTCTTTTTTCTCTCTTCTCTTACCTGTGGGTCCCTCTTATAATTTTATTTCTACAATATGAGGTAACTATTTTTCTACAACATAAGAAAAGTATTTCCGTTTTTAATTATATATGTATATGAGAGCTAAAATTGTTTATTGATGTGTTTTTCATGCAAAAGGGTAACTTAGGAGAGCAAGAAGAAATTATCATCCGAAAATATTTGTTCGGGCACATGAATTTATAGGAATTTTCGCACAAATAAATACATAATGGTGGGATCCATGTGACTGCTCCAACAAATATTTGTTCGGACATCTTATGGAAATATGTTATATTTTAATTAATTTTTAAGGTTGTTCAACAACTTGTAGATGTTTTAGACTTGGATATGGATGGATTTTTCGCATTATCCCATAATCCTCAATGAAAATTTGAACCAATCTTAGAAGAATTAAAATTAAAAACCACATTTACCTTTATAAGTATTTTAAATATTTATATAATAATTAATCATAATTTTAAAATTAATCCACCATCTTGTTTAAATATAAATTAGAAAACATATTGATGATAAACATTAAATTAATATTTTCATGTTAAGTTAGAAATGATGTTTATAATTAGGCGAAGGAAACAATCGGAAAGGAATGGATAAAGTGAGCCTAAATTGGGAACAGTAACTATTTTTTCACATTTTTATAAAAATTATTGTGATATATAAAATCATTAAGCTTTTGGGTGAGGCTACATTAATAATTTTGTATATCTCACTACAAGAAAAACGATAGATAATGGCTGTGTCTTCACGTCGTTTGGAAAAACCGCCCTTAACTCAATCAAATAGTTAATGAACGCTTAAGTAACTCATATCACACACTATTCAGCCTTTATGCTTTTCTCTCATCTCTCTCTCTTTCTCTCTCTCTTCTCACCGAGCTGTTCATTTCACGTGCTCATCAAACAATCCAACATTCATTGAGGACTTAATGCTGCGAGTAGCCTTTATGCATTTTTTGTTGAAGACTTCACAATGTACAGTGCGAGTAGCTCAACGATGATGGCTTGTGATGGAAGCATTTGAAGAAGAATGTATAGCAACTTCAATAGGGGAGAAAAGGGGGTTTAGGGTTTGGAGATAGTTATGGACATGTTTTACTGCGTATTCCCTATTCCATTACATTTCATTCACTGTTTCTTCTTTCTTAGGGTTCATTTATTTCAATTCCATTCATTCCTCTATCTAATTGTGAATAATTCGATTTTCTTCCAGGAACTGCACCCGCATTGAGATTCAGTTGCTTTCTCCTCAAAGCTTGCAAGTATTGTCTTCTCTTCTCTTTTGAGTGCACTTTTTACTCACGGGATGATGCTACACTAGTTGTTTTAGAGCTGAATCCTTTTAATGGATTTTTTTTATTATTCCCTGCTCTCTTTTAACTTTGTTATGTTCCTTTTTGAATGAATATTAAATAAAATTGGATTGTTAATATAGAATTTCTCTTAGCAGCCTGCGTTGGACGTGCCAATATATGGAAGGATTGCCATTTAATGTATTATTTATATTCTTGTATTAAAATCATTCTTTTTTTTTTTACTTTTTTTTTCTTGTTTTGGTCTCAAACAGGGTGAAGCACAGGATTATTTTTTTATTGCAACTGAAACATACAAATTCATTTTGGATTGTATGCCTAATTTTTTGTTCTGTCCCTTCTTGTGTGACCATTGTCTACTTAAGTTCATTGTATGCCTAATTTTTTGGATTTTAAACACCTAATACAATGCCTGATCCAACTTCTCAGTTTTCTGTCTATGGAAGCATTTTAATATCCTGAAGGAAAGCACTCAAGGTTATAATACATTCTTCACAAATTTGTGCCAGCTCTTGATATATATTGTCAATAAATTTGATTATTTGCAAAATATGATACAATGCCTTAATTATGATTAAAGTTTAAATTTTTTGAAGTCATTCCATTATTGGATTGAGAGATTAGTCTACAGGGTAACTATAAAAAAAAATAGAGAATTAGTCTACAGGGTAATTATTTTGTGCCACTTTTATTACTTGTAGGACTTGATAACATCTTTAGGCTTCAATCTTTTACATTGGTAAATCTGGATCTGATTTTTTTTAGTTGAAGCATAAAAGGTTATTATGGATGGGAGGATCATAGAAACCCCAGATCTGGTTACAAAGGCACAGGAGAGGAGGATTTGTATTTCAGCTTGCGATGATGGAAATGCAGCAGACACATCGGTTAGTAATGGATCCTTTTTCCTCCTTTACAATGGTTGATGTGAATTAGAATTGAAATGTTTCTGAGAACCAAGACTTTGATTTGTTGATTAGGCCTTTAGTGGCATGGAAAGTGCTGGCGCCTTGACTTACAGTTTCATCCAAGCCATGCAAGATGAACCTAAATTGATCACTTATTGCCGCTTGTTAAATGCTATGTGCTCTACAATACGTGGGGCTAAAGAAGGAACTTTTGGCCTAAACAATCAAGACCATGCCATGGACACTAGGCAGCATTATGCTCATGTATTACATTATATACTCTACACCTTTCTTTTACAAATATATTGATAACATACCATAGCTTATATGAAGTTGATTCTAAATGGTTTATTTTTGCAGGAGCCACAACTATCTTCTTCTGAGAAGGTTGATATTTATTCAAAATCGATTGTTATGTGACACGTAACTGGAAGTAGCACTGGAAACGAGAAACAGGTAAGGTTAGTCTTGCTGGCAGGAGAAAAATAATTATGTCAAGTTGGTAAGAGATAAATATAGTGATATTGGGGAGGGCTTGGCTTCTAACAGGTGAAGTACTGTACTACTACTGCTTCAATGTGCTAACCAACCACTAGTTGTTCCTCAATATAACAATAAACTCTCATGCAGGTGCTTATCCCTATGGAGACTTTGGCAAGCGTATCAAGTCTTACAAGTAATAAAAGTGGCACAAAATAATTACCCTGTAGACTAATTCTCTATTTTTTTATAGTTACCCTGTAGACTAATTCTCTACTTCATCATATATGTTGAATTTTTTTAACCTGCTAACCATTTACCTTGATGTAGCAGTGCTGTCTGGGGACTTTCTTATGCAAGGCTATTTCAGTTTCATTGGCATTTAGTTTCTAAGAACTGTTGAAGTTCAATAGGGTCATAATACACACACAAACTGAAATTGATTTTTAAAATC